>NW_022436958.1:18531778-18652669 GCF_009761245.1 Sapajus apella
TTTTTTTTTTTTTTTTTTTTTTTTTTTTTTTTTTTTTTTTTCCTGAAGCAAATGCCTTGCTATTTTCAGGGCTGTTATGTGTTCACTTTCAGCAATGTAATGTGGAGGTGTCTGGAATCTCCTCAAAGCTAATATATGAGAAAAGTTTGGTTTTGCTGAATTGGGAGATGACATTTCAAATCTAACTAAAAGAATCAGATTAATATATTCTATGATTTTATGTCTTAGGTTATTGAGTAAGAATTTCCATTGCTTTCTTATCTGACCAGGAAGCTGGTCAGATAAAGTTGTATTTGCCAGATAAAAAATGACATGTATTTTGTTGTCATTTCTCTTTGATGTTTTTATTTCCTTTAAGAGAACTGATTTTACGTTTAAACTTTTGTTCTCGTTCAGCATTTCCTTTCAATGTTCTTTAAAAATATCTACCAATGAAAATAATTCACCTTCTTGCAAAATGTTAACATTTTCAATTTTAAGTAGAAGCCACCTTGCCAACAGTGTTATTTCAAAACGTTTGATTTGTCATGATATGTTCAGTCTATTTTTAAGATTCTCCAAATTGAATTTTGAGGTTGGTGCTTGTTCCAAGTTAGAGCAGCATGCAATATGTTGCAGTATGACTGAGTGGAGGAGAGAAAGAGATCCAGGAATAAATATATCTAGAAGAGTGCTCACAGAAAAATTCTCTTTTCATTTCCCAGCAAAGGAGATTAACTTGCCAAATGGCATCTTGCCCTCAAAGTCATGATGAATCTTATAGATGAACAAGTGTGATAGTTACCTTTGATGAATATTTCCATTTATGTGAAACACAAAATATTGTTGAAGAACAAATGAATTATCTGACCTAATTATTTTCAAAGACAGTTTAGTGCTTAGTCATACTGAGATATTTGTGAACAATGCTGAGCGCATAGTAGGTATTCAATAAATACCAGTGAATGATGAAGTATTGAATATCCTTAAAAGAAGGCCTATGACTCTTCCTATCAAAGAATTTTCTTTTTTAATACCCAACACTATATGCCAAGCACTATGTAATTAGACATAAAAATGAGGATAAGACAGCATTCTAGCCATCAGGAAACTCACAGTGAAGTGAGGGATACAGACCTGTAATACTAAGGGAGGAATGTTACACAGGACGTTAAGGAACCTTCATCAAGGAAGTCTGTCCCCTTAGAAACGTTTACAAATATCTTGGAATAATTACATTGAAACTCTACCTTTTTGAATAGTCTACTTTTTGAACAGCCATAGTTTCCTTTTATTTTCTATATGAATGCTGTGTTTTAATTTAACAAACAAGGATACATTGTTGAACAGCAATATACACATCCCTTGGCACAAATCAGTGCTCCTTAGTAAACAATTTTGATTGGGAGGGTGACTGTTTACTAGATTACATTTAAATTTTTAATATTAAAAATGTTGATTTCTCTATCCAGAATCCATTTCAATTTTAGTTTCTTTCTTCTTACATTTATACCTTAAGGAAATCTATGATGTTTACTGACCCTCGTGTTACTCCTTAATTGGGCTTTGTTCATAATTATGATGTATTTTCCACAATTTTAGGGGAAAAATCTGTGTCCTATAAAATTGGAGATTTTAAATCAATAATCTGTTGCAATTAACATTGTTTCCACATTTAGTGGAATTTTTTAAGTCTTTGGCTTATGAAAGGCATTTTTATTCAATATTCCAGAGTTCATCAAATAGGCTAAAAGTCTTTAATGGTTCATAGTGATTTGGTAGCTTTGTAGATGAAATAAATCATGAGTTTTTTTTTTTTTATGATATACAGTTGAAAAGCAGGACTCTTTATAAGTCACATAAGAATACTTGCTGCTTTATTTTTGGATTTCTTTGTGAAGTGTTTTCCCTTTTATCCCCTTTCCTGAATCAGTGTGGAGCCCAAAGCATCATTACAGTGTAAGGAAAGAATTGAATTTCTGCTAGAGAAATTGGATTTTGACAAGTTGGAATTCCCCAGTGGAGTATGAATGACAATAACTCAAACTCTAAGAAAAGGGCATCTTCGGAATATCCTTGTAGAATAATTCACAAAATCCTGGGCTATAGTTCTATTGTTCTTTTCTTTTTCCTCATTAGATTGCAAGTTTTATCGTGCCTTTTCTCCAGCTATCATGTATATAACCTGGGTGATGGATTAAAATGCAAACTGTGATAAGTGTCCTAACAAGGGTTGGGAAGCAGTGCTGAATTCCATAATCGTGTGAGGTTATCTGAGTAATTAAAGGAATTGAAGTCTATAGCTGAGGTACAGTGTCTGTTTGTACAATAGAGGGATTCATTCTAGGAATGGCACTGACAAGACGCAGTCAGAAAAGAAGAAATGCCACGATGGGCAGACATTCAAGAGCTTCTGTGAATTTCTGTGGACATAAAATACCCCTTCATAGAAAAATAAAAAATGCAATTTTCCAATTAGGTTGTCCAGACACTATCGAAGTATTCCAATTTCATTTATTATTTTATCTCAATGATTTCACTGTTTGATTGACATAATTATTTGCTTTGTATCTTTTAAACACCTGACCACTAAATGAAGCAATACCTTTTGGCCATTACTCAGTTGAGGATCCTGGGTCATGTTTTTATATCAAATGCAGGCAAAGAATTTAGCATTTGAGAAGGCAGTGTAGAAGTCTGTATTGCTCATTAATATTTGAGTCACTGAATTCAAATCATGTTTTAAAGGTTTTTTTATGAAAATTATGAAAAAGCATGCCATATAACAGTGTTGAATGACCTGTTGTGGACAACATTTAAAGTAGGTTACCTAGGTTACTAGCTGATTAGCTTGTTAGCAGTATTGCAATTTATTAATTTAAATTTGAAAGTGTCTGTAAGAGTCACAGAATATACTTATTAGAAAAACTTATTTAATTCAATTTTATAAAATATTCTCTTAAGAATAAAAAAATATTTTTCAAAATATTTGCATCAAAATCAGTGGCTATAGCTGGCCAAACCAGCCCATTTTTATTCTAGATTCATTGTAGCGCATTCTATGCTAGCATTGCTGGCCTAGAAACCTTAGAATACACGTATTGAGTAATGTCTAGCAAAGGGCGCATCTGTACAAGGTGTAGGAGGAGAAAGAGCCTCAAACTAGATGTTAAGATTACTGGCCTCTAGACACACACTATTATTCATGCCATTGGGAATTTACTGATAGACACAATGAACCACCTAATGTGGGTGGTGCTTGGCAAATGTGGGCAGCTGTCACTTGTCTGGTGCATAAGCATTTTAGTTACATTCTGTGGAGCATCTTTTGACTTTTCTCAATTGTAAAACTGAGGTATTAATGTGTGGTTGTGTTTCACAAAACTTGATATGAATCTCAAATTAGATAATAGATTTTTTTGGAAAAAGCCTTTTATTTGATACTATGATACATGGGCAAATATACATTTAATTATAAAAGTAAAATATGAAATCTGTTTTCTGTTTAAAATATTCAATAAACAAGAACTCTGCAAAATAAAAAGTGAAATTATTTCACCGCAGATCCCACTGTCTATAATTTAGTGTGCCATCTGATGATTTTAGCTGTGGTTATGCATAGAAGCAAACACATTTAGCTTTGATATTGTTGCTGTTTTTAGTGTTATTATTTTATAAAAATGAGATATTTTATGTGTATGAATGTATATTGGTGTGATTATATATACATATAAATATATTTATGTAAAATTACATGTGCACATATGTACTACGGTAAGTTGCTTTCTCCCTAGAAGTTAAAGTTACATTGGGCACTCTCTTCCTATATAAAAGATTTTATGGAATATATGATGATTTATATAACCATTCCCCTTAGACTGAGCATTCAGATTGTTTCACTTATTATTATCATAAAAGTACTTAACATGAGATATACTCCTAACAGATTGTTAAGGGTGAAATACAGTATTGTGCTATGAGCATGATGTTGTACAGCAGATCTCTAAAGCATATTCATTTTGCATAATTGAAAATTTATACTTATTGGTCAGTTCTTCATTTCCTGGTCCTCCCAGCCCCTAGCAACCACCATCAGCACTATTTATAAGAGCCAAAACGTGGAAACAATGTTATATATTTATACACACTACACATACACAGAGCATGCACATACACTTCACATACCATGTGCATATACACAGTACACACACTCTACATGTACATGTACCACAAACCCCCATCATTCAAACACAACACACACACATACACATACATAGTCTGTTCTCTAGCCACAACACTCCTGCTCACTACAACACTGAATGAAAGACATGTGGTTACACTTAAAAGATTCCTGGATAAAATGTTCTATACTTCAAATATGTCAAATCTTCCCAAATACGTATAACATTCAGTGCAATCTTAATCAAAATCTCAACAGGTTGCTTTTTTTTCTGAGAACCTGTGAAGTTTATTCTAAATTCCATCTGGAAGACAAACTGCAAGAACAGCCAAGATATTGCTGAAAACAAAGTAGAATATTAAGGGAAGACCAGCCTTCCTTGTTATCAGAACATACAGAAGGTCGCATTGATTAACACAGAATGGTTTTGGGTGCTGGGATATATCAGTGACAAAAAAATAAAGTCTGTGAATATTGGGACCTGAGTATTAAGATAAGTGAAACATGAGAGTCCCTGCAATTTCATTTAATATTTTTAAAAGGTAGACTGCCCTTCTGTAATGGGCGTATTCCCTTAGCATAATGTTCTCAAGGTTCATCCATCTTGTTGCATATTGCAAAATTACCTTCTTTTAAAAGGCAGAATATGTTGTATGTATACAGCACATTGTTTTTATCCATTTATCCATTGATAGACAATTAACATTGTTCCACATCATGGCTGTTCTGAATAGTACTGATGGTGTATGTATAGTGTGTGTGATGTGTATGCGCATGCTGCGTGTGTGTGTATGCTGTGTAATGTATGTATGTGGTGCGTAGTGTGTGTGGTGTGTCAGGGGTGTGTATATGGTGTATGTGTTGAAGTGGGAGAAAAATGGGGATGAATACATTAGATGGTAAATCTGTGAGAATTATGTGTGAATTCTATGAATTTAGCAATTCCACAGTAAAAAGAAATAAATGGTAAGATCTTTTTTTTTGTTTGTTTGAGATGGAGTCTTGCTCTGTGGCCTAGGCTGGAGTGCAGTGGCATGATCTCGGCTCACTGCAACCTCTTCCCCCCAGCTTCAAATGATTTTCCCACCTCAGCCTCCCAGTAGCTGGGATTACAGGCATGCACCACCACGCCTGTATATGTTTTGTATTTTTAGTAGAGATGGTGTTTCATCACGTTGGTGAGGCTGGTCTTGAACTCATGACCACCTCAACCTCCCAAAGTGCTGGGATTACAGGCATGGGACACTGTGCCCAGACAAAAGAATACAATTTTAAAGCAGTTTATGCTAAAATGCTGAGGAAGAAGGAGGGGTGGCTGGGTCTCGGGAGAAGGCGATGGAGAAGATAATGGTCTAATTAAGATCAAGATGTTTCCAAGGCTCTGCATGCTAGACATAGCCACCCCTTTTTCTTTTACCTTGGACAGCCAAAGCCTTAATATATAGCCACTAGAATTATCTCCAGACTTAGCATACAAGTCTCTCTTCCAATCTACCATGCCAACCATGTTTCAGATTCTTCTTTAAGTGTAAGTGCTTGAGGCTTGCTATTTCCTCCTGTGTGTGTGCAGCCTGCTCTCCACCGGCTTCCTAGGTACTTCACTCCGTAATAAATCAAAGACTTGTTGATAGCCTGATAGGCATTTGTGTTCTCTGTTCTTGGAATGTATACCTGAACAACATTATAAAACGTCCCATCCCTCAAGAAGCTGACATTCTAGTCATAATACATAAGAAATTGTGTAGTTCGTTAGCAGATTGTAAGTGCAGAGGATAAATAAAAGCAGAGCAGAGTGGGATCTGGTTGGAGAGTGAGTTGAAATTTCAAATAGGATAGTGAGGACAGAGCCAAAGACAACATTTGTACCAAGGCTTGAAGGAGGTTGGTGGAGTTATCAGTGCAAATATCTGGACTCTAACTGAATAGTGTTTTCATCACCCTTGATGCTCAAAATAAGACTTATATATTGGTCCATTTGCATGATGTTTGGTCTTAATTGACTTATTTTGATTTATAGATTTGTGCTGTCTTTGCCCCAGCTCTAGAAAGCTTACTGTTAATAATTTTGAATATAGTTTAGGCTGTTCTTATTTCCTCTGCAGACATTAAAATCAAAGCAAAATGAAGTCAAGTGTTCTGCTTCTTTCAGTTTATAAGTTCTGTAAAAATGTGGACCTGATTTTAAAGGCAAGAGACTTTCAATTTTGGGCAGTCCTAGGTAAATACTTGTCAAGTGTTTGTGAAATGGAGGAAGGACTGGGGAGATTTGCACTCCATTCTCTTTTGCCCACACCTATCATATTTCTTGCAGCTTTTCTTTCAGTGGCTTTCTTTATTTTCAGAGCACTGTGTTTTTCCTTCACATCATCAATTTTATGTTTTTAATTCTGATTTTTATTGCCTTCAATGTTATTTTTGATTGAGCCTTGGTATTTAGAATGTTTTGCATTTTTTCTTACTTCTGCCAACCTCTTTATGGCCCATTTTCCTGTTGCATTGATCTTGACACTTTTTGATGACACCAAACAATTATTTTCAGAAATGCATTTTAAATTCCATTTAAACAATATTTTTCACTGCTGTGCTGTTCTATAGTGATTTTAGAGGAAGATTCTGCTTGTTGTATAGATTATATTTTAAGTACAGTATATAAAAGTATAACTGGAGATGGCTATGAAATGCAGAATTCTTGGTTACCACCATTTCCTATCCCTATGAGCCTCCTGTGCAGTCTGACTCCCATGTGACCTGGGGAGACAGCCATTGGTTGTTTTAGCATCTATCTTCCACAGTCTCACTTTTTTAAAAGCCTTGGATATAGCAGGTACAGTGTAGTATTAACCCTGCGTACTCTGGAGCAAGATGCCTGAGTTTAAAACGTAGTTTTGGCTGGGCATGGTGGCTCATGTCTATAATCCCAGCACTCTGGGAGGCTGAGGCCAGTGGGTCACGAGGTCAAGAGATTGAGACCATCCTGGCCAACATGGTGAAACCCCGTCTCTACTTAAAATACAAAAATTAGCTGGTTGTGGTGGCACGTACCTATAGTCCCAGCTACTCTGGAAGCTGAGGCAAGAGAATGACCTGAACCCAGGAGGCAAAGTTTGCAGTGAGCCGAGATTGCGCCACTGCACTACAGCCTGACAGCAGAATGAGACTCCAACTAAATTACCTACCAACCCCCCCCCCAAAAAAAAAAAAAAAAAAAAAAAAAAAAAAAAAAAAAAACACTTTTACAAACCTTTGTCAGCTCTGTGACTCAGGGGAAGCTACTTCCCTTAATTTCTCTGACTTTCTTTTTCTGACTCTATAAAATAGAAATAGTCACTGACTTCAGGAGAATTAAATGAATGAATGCAGTTTAAATATCTAAAAACATGATTAGGCACTCCATGAATGCTAGCATATTTATTCTTAATTTATTTACTATTATTTATAAATCTCATAGTTTTTAGTGAATTGTTCCTGTTTCTCAATCTTTGAAAGAGAACACATATATCAGTTGTTAGCGTCTGGTACCAGGAAGGAATTGTGTCTAACTACCTCAATTTTTCCAGGCACCTGGGAGGCCCCCTTTCTTTCTTATTTTTCTTTTTTTTCATTTTCTCCCAAGTAGCTGAGACTACAGGTGTGTGCCATCACCCCTAGCTAACTTTTGTATCTTTAGTAGAGACTGGGTTTTGACATGTTGGCCAGGCTGGTCTTGAATTCCTGGGCTCAAGTGATTCATCCAAGTTGGCCTCCCAAAGTGTTGGGAGTACAGGCGTGAGCCATTGCAACTGGTCTTCCCACTTTCTTATTACACCCAGAATTAAAACAAAACAGAAAAACATCAAAACTAACTAGCCTAACCCCCATCTCATTTTCTTGGTATCAATGTTGTTTGCATCTGTGGAACTACTGCTTTGGGATTTTCTCCTGCTCTGGTTCGGTGGTTCTAACTGTAGTTCTGAGCCAGGAGTACTGTCTCTGTGTTTATATATGTTTGATAAAAGAACCTCCTGCCTGTTATGTAAATATTTTTTAGGCTTTTAAGGATTTGGGGAATTAGTAATTTTTTTTAGACAACTTTCCTCTTGCAGGCTACCTGTAGTTGCTTGTCTCCTAATTGTTTACAGTGACATAGAATGAGCTGCAACGTTCCATAGATGGGAACATAGGTACGGTCATGTGAGGAAGCATGGTTCCCCGTGGCTTGGATTAGGGATCTTAAACAGGATATGGTTGTCTGATATTATGGTCCTTGCCATGACTTGGTTGTATTATCTCACAAGTAGTTCGTTTCATTTTGCCAGTTTTTATAGCTGTATATCTTCACAGTGGTTTTGAATAAATAGTGAGCTATAGAGAAGAACTAAAGGAATCCTGGGTTTCATGCTTTTAATCATGATTTTATCTTTTAAGTATATTGAAATTTTGACTAAAAAATTATGCCCTTTCATGATACATATGCATGACTACATTTTCCTATAATAAAATAATTTACATTCCCAGTTTCTTCCACATACACAGTAACTCATGGCTATAAGAAATTAATTCTATCTCATTCAGTGTCATAGTTTCATAGATATGTGAAATATATTTATAATACATTGATTAACAGTTTTATAATAAGATCCAAAGCAGTATAGCCATTTTATAAAGTAACTAACTGAAGGTGATACTGATAATTTATTGACTTTTAATTGGCTATTAAAATGAACTACAGATTTCTCTGAGAGGATGGAGGAATTGCCTGTCTGGATTGAGTAAAATAGTTTACAGATTCTAGATTTCACAATTAATGTACCAACTTTCTAACAGTAAATTCAATAGTATCTTAAAGTCACTGAAACCGACAATGTAATATAATTCCATTATTGGAACTAATGGTGAACAGAAAAGAGATTAAGGAAATAGATGAGAAAAATGTTAAATTGTAACTTACTGTTGCTTAAGGTTATTTAGATAATCCGCATGGCACAGTGGGAATAAATTTGGGGATTTCTTAAATTCTGCTGATTATATCAATAAAAAGAGAATTAAAATTTATTTTAAATGAATTTTTCATATTCAGAGAATGTATTATTCAAGAAGCCAAAAAAGCTACTTTTTAGTTTTCATTTCCTGTATTTTCTCGTAAATCTATGAATGTAAATTGGTATATCATGAAATTAGAATTGAATTAAATGAGCACCTGTCTTAAAAAATAAGAATTGGAATAATTTAAAAATCATTCTAAAATCTTAGTCTTTTACAAGGTGATTTTTAAATTAAGATAGTTCACATGTATAAACACACAGAAAATAATTGATAAGCATTCAGTACATTAATTCATCAAATATTTAGTGGCAATTCCAACTATGTTGGCAAAAGAATAAAGATTGATAAATCACACTCTTTCTCAAAAAGACTTAAGAATCTAGTATAATTAAGCTTAAACTAAATTATTGTATCTCTTTAATTATTACTTCAAATATCTAAGATTTAAATTCTGAGATCTAAAATACATACTTTTACATGATGGTATGTTAACATTTGTTTTTTTCTCTGATAAAGTTGAAATAAGAATAAAAATAGTTTATTGGAACATCTCATTGACAAGATGCATACAGAAATAAAAATACATTATGGCATGGAAATGAAATGCAGTCAAGATTAATGCTGAATTTGAATTGAAGTTTAATATAAAATGAGTAAGTAATGCTGATTAGGCTGTATGTGAATAAAAATATTCTGTATACAGAGAATTATGATATTTTAAGTATCATTTTTGAACTGGAAAAAAAATTTTTAAAGCATCGGAAATTTACACAATTTAATGGTTGTGTTAGTCTTAGAGTATTTTAATGCATTCTAACAAGTTTTTAAAGCTTATTTTTTAAAAAGCCTTTAATAATTTCAGTATTTTGAAGGCCATTTCAAAATTTGGAGTCCTGAAATGTTATTGGCTATTATAAAGACATAGGCTAATAAAATGATTACAAAAAAGCTTAAATAGATAAAAATAATACTTGTTTCGAAGAGTAGTCTTCAGACAGGAGACATATAATACATCATGACATATAACACAACTTGTGTTATATAGGACATCCCCAATGAATGTTAGTAAATGTTGACTCCAAGGTTGCAGGTGTATGAAATGTCCCTAAGGAAATAATGGTAAATGTTTCAACTTCACAGAGAAGTGCTAGTTTTAGTGAAAAATTAGTTAAATATATTTATGACTCAGCTGTTTCTGGTACTGGGTCACTTGATTTTTTGTCAGTCTCAAACTTTTCTGTTTTCCTCCACTTTCCACATTTGCAAAATTTGTTTATTTCCCAATCATCTAGAAGATATTTCACATTGTTGTAATAGGAAGCAATATTCAAGTGAGTAAAGTGAAGCAGAAGCCATCTACTGTATTCCTGTTGAATTTTCTGCTAAATTTCTCATCAGGCAATAAGAGCTCTGACTTATTCTGTGACAAGTAAGTGTCAAGTACTAGGCAAGGTGCTGTTTATATAGCATCCAACTCGGTAAAGTAGGTATTATCTACATTGTATTGACAGATACTCCAAGACAGAGAGAGTTAAGGAGCTTATCCATGTTTATACACTAAAAAATAATGGTGCTGATGTTGAAATCTGGGTCAGGATGACCAGAAGCTGTGTTCCTAACTGGAGGAAGTATTTTCCTATATTTTACATACTATTAAACATTGTAAACATTAAACAAAAAGAGTCTGTAATAAGAATTACATATTATCAGTTTTTTATTATTACATCATTTGAGTTGTTCTATATTTCAATATAAAATACATAGACCCTTCATGTTACAAATGGATTATGTTCCAGAAATTTATTTCCATATCACATCTTAGAATGTTAGGATAAGAAACACAATTTAAAATTATCTTTAAACTCTAAGTTGACAAAAAGGCAAGTGTAATCAGAAGAGAATAAGGAGGTAGGTAAAGAGAGTCTTCTGAGTACATTGAAGGACTGACAAATGAAATCCTTAGAAAAATGAACAGTTTTTCTAAGAAGTAAACTTAGCAATTGGAATATGGTGTGGAAGTGAAAAGTCACAATCTGTAGATTTGTGTTCAGAAGAGGTGAATTTAGTAACTTGTCAAAAAACAGGGTTTTTTGGGTTTTTTTGTTTTGTTTTTTTGGTACAAACTGTGACCTAATAGACTAAAGGGAGGGCTAAAGGATATGATAGGAATTTGAGGCAAGATAATTTCTTCTTGTGCTGATGAAGTATTGCCATCAGCCTGGGGTAGGCAGATTGCTGAAATTGTGTAAATGCCTTGATAGGAACAAAAACTTCAGAGGGAGCAGAATGATGCTGGGCTAAAATGAAGGAGAAATCTTGTGAAATTTATTTTTTTTTTCTGTTTCAGAAAACATTTCAATAACATTTTGAAATGATCTTAAATTTGCCTTTCTCTCCTTATGGTTAATTATTGAATGGTAGTGCAGGGATAATTTTTAAGTCAACACATCATATGAATTATAGTTTGGAGCAAAGGAGCTAAAAGACTGTATTTTTACTTAGCAAATTCCTGGCATCTAAATTTGTGGAACATTTTAGTTAAAGGGCTATGATAGAAGTATTATTTTAAATTAAATTATTTTAAATACTGAATCAAATGCCTTTAACTATTATATGAAAATAATAGATTGTGTATGTAATATGGACATATTACAATTACATCACTACTTTAAGAATGTGTATATATCACACAAAGATTAAAATGGATAATGATGAGACTCATCAAATTTACATGAAGTGATTTCCATTTTAGAAAATAGAATTTAAAAAAATATATTTGATGAGTTATAAGCAGAGTTACATAAGACAGATATGGAAATTTAATAAACAAAATGAAAAATATTCTAATGTTCTAATGTTTTACATGAACATGTAGAGAAAATAGACAATAGTCCAAAACATGTTCTGCATTCATATACTAGTTCAAATCCTAGTCTGGCTACTTTGTAGGTAGTGTGCCTTTTGTCAAATTATAAGAATATATGTCATTTGTGTTTTGAAAATGAGTGAGATGCTTAAATAGAATACAGTTATCTCATTCAAAATGTATACTGTTTTCTCTAGAGAATTGTGAAGGTTCTGAGATTTGATTTTACTCTACTTGCAAGTAAAAAGGCAGCCTTCCTCTGTTACATGAGTGCTAACAGAAGACACCAGATTCTTGGGTCAGAAATAAAGGACATTATTACTCATGACACAGTGAGCAGTATGAGCATCAGCATAGTTGTATCTGTCCCCTTTGCTTCTCAGGTACCAATGGAGCAATGAAATTGAACCAGACAGATATTACACAAGGAGTGGGTTTGCTTCACAGCTGAGGAAGCCAGGACCAAGGGCCCAGAACTTTTTAAGCAAGGATCAAACATTGTGGCAAATGGCAAATGAGCAGATTCCCTGTCCACCAGGGAGCAAGCAGTTACATGGTTGTCATACTCTGGGAGACATGACCTATTTAGTTGCTTATGTGACTAGCTAGAAAAAACTGCTAAGTATCAAGAGAAAAATAAGCCTTGACATCTGGCATAGTCAGCAATAACATACTGGATGTTCAGAGACCTGGAAGACTGCCTCTCCTGAAAAAACACCCCTTGGCCCTAAATATTCTTAGCTGAACTCAGATTTTCACAATTAGTATGTCACTGTGTAAGAATACTATCAACATGACTCCATGTTGGTGCAAGATGGCACCAACCTACATTATTTACTTCAACCATGTCTGCCTTCCTCAGGTTTCCAGATTCAGCTAGCTAAGCAAATCCTATAAATTTTAAAATATGCCTTAGAAAGACATGTAACTTTCTCTTTAAGTCTCTGCATTGACGTTTCCACTTGTCCAGGGGAACTAATGGAGGTACATTAGGGTATATTAGATTGCAAAGGTTTAACCTTGGTCTCAAAGGGGGATGCGTAGAACAATATTGTTCTCCATAACCATCTTGCTTGTGAGTTGAGGTGACATAAATGCCTCTGTTTCCATAATGGTGTCATTGATAACTTCAGGTAAGGTCAGGGACAGATTTGCTATCATTATTTCTGATTGGATAGTTTCAATTATAAAGATAACCACCCACAGAGTGCAGAGAACATTGGGTCATTTCTTCCTCCAGGAAGCTCCTTGAATAGTGGCCTGTTCCAGACAGATTTCCACATTCATCTGAGGATGACATGATCGATTAGTGCTGTTTCATTAAACATTTGAAGGGGTCTTATGACCATTCCTTGGGTACAGGTTGCAGCAGGCTTAGGGAGAAGAAAGTTAATGCCTAGTGTTCATAATAGTAGAAGAAATAGTACAGTCTTGGTGACACACACAGCACCCATGGAGGGAAAATGCTCAATTGTTCTTCACTCAATGTATGATCTATATCAGTCAAGGACACAGGTTGACAATGCCTCTGATGTGACTTCCTGGCTAGATTGTAAACATTAAGATCTCCAATTCAGTTAAGCCATTGTCTTTGGAGGGATAATCTGAACAGCAGTCTGACCTATAATATTTGTCTATACCACCTACCAGGTGACATTCATCTATCCCATGGGATGATCCACTGATACAAGTGGGGATGGAGAGTAGAAGACATCTAGAGATTATGACAGGTGTTTTGCATTGGAGCTACAGAAGCTGGGATTGTCTCCGACTGTTTCTGAATTGACTTCTTGATAAACTTAGAGACTGTTGATCATCTGATGGCCACCACCATGTGGCGAAGAGTGGCAGATCTAGCAGTCGTTTAAATTCAAGCAGGTCACTGTCCTTTGGGAGGGATGCACTGGGACACTGGGATGTGTTTCTTTGTGAGGAAGGCACCAGGGTGGCTCTGAAAGACAAAAAGATCATTAGTGTCCCTCCCTGCTCTATCTCTCTTGGGTTCTAAGGCATTTCCTCCCCACGTGTTGGAATTGGTGCTCTTCCTGTACTCCCCCAGCATTAGTGTGTCTCATTCTAGTACCCATAAACTCAACTTTTCTTCAATTATAATCTACCTGCCCCCAGACCTTGCATCTGGAGTGTCAAATGTAAGAGGGATAAAGGAATTTTTTTTTTTTTTTGAGACAGTCTCGCTCTTTCGCCCAGGCTGGAGTGCAGTGGCATGATCTCAGTTCACTGCAACCTCCGCCTCCCAGGTTCAAGCAATTCTCCCTGCCTCAGCCTCCCAAGTAGCTGGGACTACAGGCATGTGCCACCACGTCCAGCTAATTTTTGTATTTGTAGTAGAGATGAAGTTTCATCATGTTGGCCAGGCTGGTCTTGAACTGACCTCACGTGATCCACCTGCCTCCGCCTCTCAAAGTACTGGGATTACAGGGGTGAGCCACAATGCCCTGCAGGATAAGGGCATTTTAATAAAATGTGTTGAGGTGAATTACACTCCCTACCTTGCCTCAGGTGAGCCTTTATCAGGCTCAGGATCAGTGCACTCAGTTGGTGATCGTTATCTTTATGACCTGAGAACCATAATAACCCAACAAAACAATTCAGGTGGCTGAACAAGAATTAAGTGTTAATTCCTTAGACCACCTTTGGCCCGGGTTGCTGCCTAGCCTGAGTACCTAGAAGGCTGCTTGAAGTTGTTTTTAAGGGCAAAAAAGTAGCATCATGACCAAAAATGCATGGTGGCATACCCAGTTTAAAAAATAGACTTATATAACTCTTCAACCATTTTATTTTTATTATTACCTATGAGATGATCAAGAAAAAAATATCCATTGGGAGACACTGCCATATTCTGTGACCAAATTGCCATTACTAAAGTGTATGTATGGAGCAGGAAAAGGTGAGGGAGGTGGAGTCATGAATCTTTTTCTTTATATTTCTAAAAGACCATGCCAATTATTAATGACATCAGCATTTAAGAATGAAAAGGGGTATGAAATGTCCATTGGATACCTTGATTATTGGCCCACTGTTAGGTGACCTTTCTGACAAAAGTTGTATCTTTGTGAGATGGAGAATGGTCTGGAATGCTAAAAGAGTAACACAGTTTAGTTTCATGGGCCACAAAAATGTAGTTGGAGTTGGCCAATCAGCTTGGAATAGTAACAGTTTTCCTGTCCCCCTCCCCACCCCACAAGCTTATTCCCTCACATATAAGCAGTCCTAGAGAGCTTTGAGTAACCCCGTGCAGCAATGAGCACTTTACTGCATAGCAGAGGAAAGGCAAGAGAAGAAACCTGCTAACTCCTGAAAAATAAACCAGTTTTTTTTTCTCCAGATCTCACCAGTCAGATAAGTAAAACCCAGTGAGAGGAGGTTTTCCATTAATTCTGAGAGATTAGTATTTTTATTTCATTACACAGAAAACTGAGAAAAGGAGTGAATGATCTTACGTACAATATAGTTGTGAAAATAAGTAGGCCGGATAGTTAGCTAATTAAATGAGATAATCAGGTTAATTACCAAATGGAGAGGTAAAGTGAATTGTCTATAAAAGCAATTATCAGAAGCACTCATACAAGGCAGAGAATAAGTAACGTTGGATTGACAGAGTGGTCAGGTTTTTCATTTTAGCACTTTCTACTACAGAAAGCCTTCACTTGAGGTTTTCCTTTATTTGCTAATTTTCTATCATAGGCAAAAAAGTCAATTTTCTGTTTGTGAACTTGAAACCAAAACTTAAAGCAGTCTTGGTCACGTACTCATATAGAGCAATAACATACTTTGTAAAGTGGTATCTTATTCGAAATAATTTTTTTGCCTAATAAACAACTAACATTACATAGCTAGCTTATGCAAGTTATTATACCTGTGTATGAATATTACAAAGAAATAACATTGTCCATTTCACATATTGCATATGAAATTCTACATAATGGAAAATTATATATATATTACACACATACATATATTATCTAGATATACACACATGCATGCACAGATTTTTTTATTTACATTTTTCCAAAGTGCAGTTCAGTATCACATATATGGAACATTTATATGTACAAATACAGTTTTGCACATATAAATACGGTTTTAACAATAATTAATATTGTTCTCTCTCTCTATTCCTCCCTTTTTAGGGACAGGGTCTCCCTCTGTTTCCCAGTCTGGGGTGCAGTGGCACAATTTTGGCTCACTGCAGCTTTGACCTCCTCGGCTCAAGCAATCCTCCCAGCTCAGCCTCCACAGTAGCTGGGACTATAGCTGTGTGCCACCACTCCTGATTAATTTTCTGTATTTTTTGAAAAAATGGGGTTTCACCATGCTGCCCAGGCTGGTCTTGAACTCTTGGTCTCAAGGGATTTTCACACCTTAACCTCCCAAAGTGCTGGCATTACAGGTGTGAGCCACCACACTCAGCCAATACTTTTCTCTACATTAAATTCAAGGAATAAGGAAAACAGGCAAGACAAGAACATGTTTAGAAAACATTTCTTACTAGATAAGCTTATTGAATCAATTATTGAAAACTAAAAGATACAATACTTAAAATAATACTATTATAGAGCTAGGTAGAACAGTTAATCAAAGTAGAAGACCCGAAAATAAAATTGGCATTTAACTGACATTTCAAATCGATTTTTTACTTAAAAAAATCATTAAGTGGCGCATACAGTTGGCCTACTGTTTGAAAAATTAGTCAAAAAATACCAAAATCAAACTACAGGTGAATTAAAAAATAAAAATTAATCCAAGATTAACTGGCTAAAAATATAATTGAAGTATTTATTTAAGCTTAATGTAGCTAAGCTATTTCTCAGGCTAGTAAAAAGAAACTACAATGGCTGAAGACTGATATCTAAATACACATAACTTTCTTTCCTGGCAAATGATCTGAGACTCATATAAAACTGTCAGAATAAAGATATTTTATTTGCCAGTGCTCATGGATGATCCTTTTACTATCCCAAGTTAAATATTATTTTAGAGCACATTGTTGTAATGTCTCTTGCATTATCTTGTCCAAATGAAAATAGGATGACTAGGTTTGTTCCTGTGTGAGATAAAGCCTGAGCAACTTTCTTCACTTTCATATATTTGTTACATTTATTGTGTGCTTAATAGGTACCAAGCACTACTCTGGGAAAATCAGGATGTACACATTCAGAAATTTATGTAGTAGGAGTGTGGCTTGGGGATATCTCCTCCCCCACACCTTCTAAATCTTCTGGAATGCATGGTGAGAAGAGGGCTAGAAGACTTGGTATATGTCGAATGACAGGTTATATTAAAATGTGATGGGAAGGTGGTGGCTCAAAACTGGTTCCATATGCTGTTGGAGTCTCTGCCAATGAAATACTTCCTCAGGAAAGATAAGTGTTCTGGGGGCAGTTTTCAACTTTATTCCAAGTCCCAACTCTGTCACTTTCTTAGAGGGGGGAAGCTTTGTCCCCTTTTGTCCCCTATCAGTTCAGGGGCCCTCACACCACTATACCATTGTTACTTCTTGTCCTACTTCCATAAGTGGCTCTAGCAAGACTTTGGTTTCCAGAAATATGTAGTTAAGAAGCAAATTTCACTGTTTTCCAGCCATCTTAGTGAAATGGGATAGAGAAAGAAGAATTGTAGGTGTGTAGCAGAGATGGGTGGTATTTTATCTAATGCTGCCACATTTAATATACTAGCCTGGAATGAAGGATCTGTTCCCTGTTCTTTCAGATTCTCTCTAGAATAAAAATATACTTAAAGCCTCCTGTGTTTCCGGGTCATTCACCAGTTTTCAATTGATGGGCGAAGAACAAAGTCATATTCAGCATCCTTTTCTGCTAGTGACAACAAAACAAAATTCTGTAAGAGGAAAATGATCTCATTTACTAGAAGCACAAAATAACTTGGAATAACCTTGAAAAGAAATGTTACAACCTATTTTCAGAGCATTGCAAAAAATAATTGGGTGGCATTCCTTTGATAAATGCTTACTAAGTGACTATTATGCAAAAAACGTTCGATACCATTGTCCTGGATGAGAAGAGTCAATATTATAAAGGTAAAACTTGGCTCAAATTGATCTCTAAAATTAATACAACTTTAATCCAAAGCCCAGTAGAACCAAGCAGACGCTTATATAATCAAGAAAATTTTGACAGACTGCCTTGTCATGGTGTGTGGGACACAGAACATATCCAACTTTTAGGTGAAAGGAAGAGTTAGGACAAAAATTATAATATATACACACTTTTAATTTTAAACGAGTCTTAAAAAATCTCTAAGCTTTTCTAATCTACCATTGCTAATTCATGACTCTTCTATTGTGACATCTGTGGAATCTTCTGGATTCTGTTGAGAAGACAAATTAGAAACTTTCTAAAGTTTCTTGGTATTTCTTGTAGGACATCGATTTCATTGTGAAGCAGTGGTTCTGATCTACAGAGTAACCTCCTTCTTTTAGACTAAAGAATTATTTTAAAATCTGGGGAATTTTCTGTTTTCTCATTCATGCAGGTGTATTACAATATTGGGAGTTGATACAGGCTTTTCAAATGTTTTGATTTATTTTGGCTCTCCTATAACCAGGTTAAAAATATAAAAACAGTTTATAATTTGCTTTGCTAGGTCATATATCAAATTGCCTGTGAATAAAGCTGGAAAAAGGGCAGTGAAATCTTCGTTCTGGTTATCGTATAATCTTAAGTAATGTTTATTGAGAATTTCCTGTGTATCTCATATATATTAGTGCAATACATTTAATGTGTTCACTAATCCAGGCAGTATCCACAGGTAAATATTGCTATCATTCCTGTTTTTCAAATGCAGAAATTGATGTTAGTAAGGCTAACTCATTAACCCAGTTTACACAGCAAGTAAGTAGCTAGAACTGACCCTCCTAATCACTATGTTGCTAAGAGTTTCATTCATAACTTAGTAGTTAGCAGGGCCAATCACATCTCTTTTTTCTTGTCTATTTGCCCTCATTAGTAACTAGCTTGCAGTTGTGCCCCGCTTTCTGCCTGGCACAGAGGTCTTTTCCACGTACAAATCATGGGAAACTTTGTGAAGCTTCTTCTTTGATGCATTGCTGATAAGAACCCTCATCCATAATCTCCCCAAGATCACGTTGTTCATGGTACCCTGAGTTCTGCTCCACTTGTTTCCTGAACAAGCTTTTTCCATCATGCATGGAGCCCTGGATCAAAGTAGTCTTTGATCTTCTGGTTCTTTCTATAGTCTAGCAGAAATTACTTCTATTAGAATCCAAAGTTTAACTTTTTTTTCTTTTTCTTATGCTCTTAACTGCTTCAGTGAATTCTGGTATAATATAGGTTTAGATACATATGCTAATTTGCCACTTTTCTAGACAAATTTTTTATTATTTGGGATGTTTTATCATTAGTTTAGCAAAATACATATTATATAAATATGTGCTATGTAAAATATGTAATATAAGTTATCGTGATACTATCCAGTCAGCTGAATCAAATTTCCTATCTGGAGATGGAAATGTGTAACTCTTATTGAGCTAATACATGCAACCTTTGTGCCCTAAGGAAACAATGTTGAGAGAGAGAGCTTTAGATTAGAGGGCCTTGATGATGTCAACTGGTATCTTGCTCACATAGAACCATGCTTTACATTCCTACTAATTCAGAGATAAATGCATTATCTTTTTAAGGTTATGCTTCAATATTGGGTTTACACACCCAGATAGTCACAATTTGTAGCCTTAAAAAATGTGTATATTAATCAACCGGTTGTGTCGTCCACATATTTGCCACTGACTGGTCAATTGCTACATTTCTCCTGCAATGCCTTCAATTCTAGTCTCATTACATTCTCTCCTACCCTGTCATTATTTCCTGAACAGTTCTGTTAAGATTATTGTTTAAAATACATTTTCAAAAGATTTAATTTCCTTTTTAAAATTAAATTTAGTAATTTCTTTTGTTGTTCACCAAATTGTGTGACTTTTGACATAAGGTAACAACTTGATTCCAAGGGGAAATACAATAGTATAAATTACTATCAAATCTTTCAAATATATAGTATTTAATATAAAGTATAAATATAAAAACATTATAATCCTCAAAGTATGTATCAGGTATGAAATGAAGTATGTTCACTGGGTGTGGTGACTCACGCCTGTAATCTCAGCACTTTGGGAGGCCAAGGCAGATGAATCACCTGAGGTCAGGAGCTCAAGACCAGCCTGGCCAACATGGTGAAACCTTGTTGGCGGGAGCCTGTAATCTCAGCTACTTAGGAGACTGAGGCAGGAGAATCTCTTGAACCCAGGAGGTGGAGGTTGCGGTGAGCTGAGACTGCACTTTTGCACTCCAGCCTGGGTAACAAGATCAAGACTCTGCCTCAAAAGATAAATAAATAAACAGTTAATTAATTAATTAATTAATTAAATGAAGTATGTTAAGGGAGGAAATCTCTCAATACATAAAATTTACAAAAATAATTTTTTCTCACCTTTCAGTCTTTTTATTTTATAATTATCTCAGCAGAAATGCCTTCACAGGCCATCAGGTAAATATCTGTAGTCAATCACTTTAAATGCATTAGTATGAAAGGTGACACCTAGGAACATTTTGTAATCTTTGCTAAGTTCTAAGACTAAAGTGGTTAAAAAAAAAAACAAATTTAATGTAAGATAGGAAATTTAACAACTAATACTTTTAGAGCCAGAAAGCAATTCTGGAAAAGATTACAACCATAAGTAGGTAAGATGGTTAGAACAAGCACCATGACTTGCACAAAAACAAGGCTTGTGTGTATGTGGCATGTTATATGTGCAGGAATAGCTGCGGCTGTCTCCAGGAGTCCAGCAGATGTGAAAGTTGAGTTAGCTAATTTGTTTAACTTCTTTTCAATACGAATATTTCCTTTAAAGCCATATCTCTATATAAATCGTTTTTCTATATCTTTTTTTCTCCTAAGGAAGAGGGTCTTCTCAGCTTCTTCAACGTATGTTTCAATTTTAACTAAATCCTAAAAAGGTAAACATATGTGGTTATTAATCCAGCTATAGACAATACCCAGGAATTTTTTAAATCTCAATGGCTGATTCTATTCCAAAGATATATATCAATAATTAGTAATAGCAAGCAGGAACTGCATCTTTTTTTTTTTTGTTTGGTTCTTTTTTAATCTCCTCTTTTTTCCTTTTGAATCTGCATTAGACAAATATTGATTGTGTAGTCAGCTTTCAGTGTTGTCCTTTGTAATTTATTTATAGGTTTATCACACATGCCCATGTTCACCAGAAAGAATCAATGACTAAATAGATGGAAAATGTATTAGTTAACCCAGTCTTGAACTTGTATGTACTTAGGCATAGGTGTAGATGAAGGTGCTCATGTATTTTGAATTGAGAGAGAAATGCCCTTCCTGTCTTTCCTGTATGTTGTATTTTTTCTGTCAATCTATAAGGCCCGCATAAACAGACTCCTTACTTGTTCCCTGATTCAATTCTTAATATTCATTGCCTCACTGCAGGCCCTTCAGCCATTCTAGACAGAATACTGCTGTTCTTACTTGCCAAGCCTGTACCCATCTCAGGATCTTTGCATTTACTGTCCTTTTGCTGAAACCCAGATCTTTCACATATTTCCATGGTTTTCTTTGCTCACTTTATTTACACACCTACTCATCAGGAAAGTGTTTCTTGGCAGCCAGTACATAAATGTGTGCCCCACCATAGTGCTTTATTATTTTTCGGAGAGCTGATCACTGCCTGCAAGCCAGCTACTTGTTGGCTTGCTTATTTTTTGCCTCTCTTCTCATTAGAATGCAAAGTTCATGAGGGTGTTACTTTGCCTTGCATGTAGTAGATTTGCAAAACTGTGAAGGATATAATGAAGAAAACCTTTATTTGAAATTCGGAATATTCTTAAATACAAGGGAGTAAATGAGTTAACATGATCAAACAGTTAAAAAAATTTTCAAACATAGCTGCAGTGAGTAAAAAATGCCTTATATAATATTATGCAAAAAGAATATTGGTTGAGGGGATTTGATCGAAGTCTTTAAAAAGTTGTTAATTTAAAAATAACTTCTTCATTACTCTTTGGATGTCACCGATCAAAAAAGTAAAAAAGCATCATCATTTGCTTTTTGTTTTCGGCTTGTTCTTAACTTTTTCTTTCATGCAACATACACTTTAGAATGCCTGCTATATCATGCAATATGGTATATGAGTAAATGAAATCCCAAAGCTGAAGGAGGTCATTTCTATTTGGAAATAAAAGCACATTACAAATACTTTTAAAGGTATGTGAACTGGTGAAAACAGAAAAGCACTGAAAATTAGCCATAATAAAAGTTATATGTATGATGTTTAATAAATGCAAATAATTATATATTTGTAGGCTCTATCTCTATAAATCTGGACCATAAAATAATGGATAGAAAATTTTTGAATACATCAGCAGATGTCATAGCAAATAATTTTCACCATTAGACTTTTAGTTTATGTAAGCCTTAGGAAAAACAGATTTTCCTGAGGTGATGTTTTCATGCAAGTATTAATAATTATTCTGTACAAATATTCTAAAATATGGATATAAAGTATAGCCCTTCTACCCTTATTGCAATTTCTCATTGGCCTTTACATTAATCATGGATATTATTTTCATATCTGAAGGATAAAGCCCTCTGAGTGATTTTAAACAGTTGGTTACTTTATTTTTGTTCTCCTGGCAAGTCATTTTGCCCCGAGGCATTATGTCATATCTATGCCAGTCCTCAGTTATAAAAGTGATTAATGTGAGGAAACAAGAATACCACAATCATTTGAGTGCATTAATTGCATTCAAGATACAATCTTTTTCTTCCCCCAATAATAAGAACCTGTGTTTGGTTTTCTTCCCGTTAATTTCATACTTCTTTTTCATTCTAATAATAACCTGTGGTCTGCAGCCTTAATCATGATAAGCAGTCTCAAATCACTTTATCTCATCACAGTGTTGGATAAACACTTCTGATTTAAATTTCAATAATTCTACATTAGCAGTGCTGATAGGAGCCTTGGATGTCTGATGGAAATTCTGCACAGGGATTACTTAGTAATTATTGGTTTCATTGAGGTTTATGTTAGAGCTGCAGTTAGCTTTTTTTGCCAGAAATCCAAGCCCCAGAGAGCAAGCCAGGCCAAGTTTGCATGATCACTGCTGTTCACCTATTAGATGTGTCATAAAAATGAAATTAAAGTCTCTCTAGTGAGTGATCAAACTGTCTAAAAAATTCAGAATTTTAGGGTCATGGAAATTTAAAGATGAGACAGCTCTATTAGGTTATCTGATCAACCTACCTCCTCTCTCTTTCTCTTGAGGGACTGTTCTTTTAATGCCATTTTTGATTATTTTGTCTAGTCAACTGAAATGACTTGGTCCATAAGGCTTCTAAAATTCCCCCAGGATAACTTTCACTGCTCTAATAGATTTTATTGTTAGGAAATGCTTCCTAATTACTAAATCTTCCCACTCAACTCCTTTAATTCATGCCATTCTCATATTTTAACCTTTGTTTTATTGTCCATTAGCTCCTGTACCTTGTATAAAACCCACATCCCAAATAAGTTTTGCATTTATCCCATTGAGATTCAAAACATGGGCAACAAAACCATGTCCAACGAAGTCCTATTTATTAATCAACTAAGAAATTTTCTCATTTCATGTCTTGTAGAATCATTTTTATACTATTGTCTCTCTCTCCATGTTCTAATATGAAAATCATGAGCCACGCTTGATCATGCAACGTTATTTGCACCCCCTTTATGGTGGAAGAAAAGTTAGAATAAATATTCCCTTCATCATATGTTAACTTTTTTGTGATATATGGTTATATATGGTATGATAAAAGTATACTTCATTTCCTGACACTTGTATCATACCATATGTAACCTTGGGCTCCTCCAGGTTATGGGGAGCAACATAGCTTTCCTCAATTTCTAAAATTCTTTGAATCATGGGTCTTGGATTGGAGTTAACATTGAAAATATTTTCTCACTGAAATGGCTAGCGGGGGAAACTAGATACATGTTTTGTAATTTGTCACAAACTAGTTGTTTGCATCCCATCATATGACCAGTGCTGTTCAAAAGAAACATCCACTTCTCCCTCTGGAGAACAGAAGAATTGAAATGTCATCATTATTACTTCCTTTTATTTAGTAGTCATTTTGCATCAAACATTTTCCTAAGTGTTTTACACGTGATCTCTCAGTTATTTCTCAGAATTCTAACTCCCGTTATTATTCTCTTTTATCAGATGAAGAAACTGAAGCTTAAAGAAAGACTAGAAAAGTCATGCACCTAGTAAAAATGTCTGATTCTAAATCCTGGTTTTAACTTCACTGCTATGCTGCCATTCTATACTTATATTGAAACCTTTTTAAAAAATATATGATGACAAGAATATACAGATATTTAAGAAACTACCGTTCTCTTTAATTGGTCTGTGATTACATGCATGGAAGTTTCAAAACTTCTGAAAAGCTTAATTGTGGACAAAACACAACTGATGCTTTTGACATTTTGTCTGATTTGTTAGAATTAAGTAGCCGGCAAAACATAATAGAAATCTAATAGTGCTTGAGCTGTAGTTGGAAAAGCCTTTTTTCTCGTCTTGTGAAATTCTACTGCAGGCCATCTGGGATTGCCAGGCAGCTCTTGCAATAGCAAGATCATGAGGCAAGGCCAGAGTGTGTCTATAATCCCAGCTATTCTGAAGGCAGAGGCAGGATTGCTAGAGCCTAAGAGTTTGAGACTTGCCTGAATGACATAGTGAGACCATGTCTTTGAAAAAGAAAGAACGAAAAAAGGCCATGAGGTAATTATTGCACCTCAGCATATAGTGAGTGAAAGGTATGGGTAGAGGCTGAAATGGGCCCAGGACTTTGTTCTAGTTGCATGGCTAAGCAAAAGTTATGGAATGTAAACTTTTAAATAACTTTTTATTGTTAAGGTTTGCAAACAAACACAAATGTGGAGATGATGTTATAGTAAACTCTTATATACCTATCCCCAGATTCAATCAGTATTAATGACAAATAATCAATGCTTAATTTTATTTTTCTGTTGAATTTTTAAGTTGAATCCTTAGAATCATGCCATTTTATCACTAAATACTTCTATTTTGTTTTCAAATTAATGATATCTTCTTCTCTCAACACAATACTATCTTTTTTTTTTTTGAAGTGGAGTCTTCACTCTGTTGCCAGGCTAGAGTGCCATGGCATGATCTCCACTCACTGCAACCTCTGCCTCCCAGGTTCAAGCAATTTTCCTGCCTCAGCCTCTTGAGTAGCTGGAACTACAGGCCCATGCTACCACGTAACTTTAGTATTTTTAGTAGAGATGGGGTTTCACCATGTTGGCCAGGATGGTCTTGATCTCTTGATTTTGTGATCCATCCACGTCAGCCTCCTAAAGTGCTGGGATTACAGGCGTGAACCACTGCGCCCGGCCATAATACCATTATTATACCTAACAAACTTAAGCTTAGCATATAATACTGAATTTATATTTAAGTTTTCCAGGTTGCCAAAACAAATCCCTTTACAGTAGGTATGTTCAAATTCAGAACAAAACAAGCTCTGTTGTATTTTTGTCTATTAAGATTTTAAAATTTGAAATAATTTTAGAATTATGGAAACATCACAAAATAGCACAGAGGTGGAGAATATTCTTCCTTCGGCTTCTCCTAGTATCTAACATCTTACACAGCCATAGTGCAATAATCAAAACCAAGAAATTAACATTGATCAAAATATTATTAATTAGCCTACTGGTGAATCCAGATTCCACCAGTTATTTTCCTTAATTATTTTTCCCTTCTTCTTCCAGGATCCAACCCAGGATCCCTTGTTGCATATATAGCCCACTTTATTTCCCAGCGTTATCAAGTTATTGAAGAAACCAAAACAATTGATAGGATTTCTACATTCTGAATTTTTCAGTTTTCTCACGATATTCGTCAATATGTATCTTTATCCAGTGTATTTCCTGAGAGTTGGAAGATAGACCAAATGGCTTGATTTGATTCAGTGTCTTCACTTTTGACTAAAATACCTAATATTTTATCACATCAGGAGACACATTTGCTTGTCCCATTTTAGTGGTGGTTGGAGGTGGAAGGCTGCAGATGCTTGTAGCCAGGTTGTTCTATTGTAGACTTCCCCATCAATTTTTCTCCTGATGGTTTTAGTATTGTGAACAAAAGTTCCCTGAAAAGTGATTTGGAAGAAAGAAACTTTAGTGAAGAGTTTGCAAACCTGAGAGATATAGCTTTCAGTGTCCAAATTCCTTTTAAGGGAACTTTTATTCACAGTATCCATTGATAATCATTGCATGAATCACTTATTTCATTTGAGGTTGCAAAATGATGGTAATTTTCTAATTTTATAGTTTCTCTTAAAATTTATTGTTTAGAATTACTCTGTAAAAGAAAATTTGCCCTGAGCAACTAAAGTGATTTAGTTACCTTGAATTTTAATTTTCTCCACTTTAATTACCAACTTTTAGAGTAAAGTGTTGGTACTCTAGCTACCTTCAGTGGAAACAAGAGATTTGATTTTCTCTTTCATTTTGACTGACTAATTTGTATCTCTGTATCACATCTATGTTTTTAAATATGATTATGAGCTCCAGGATATTATACATTCAATGTTTCTCTTAATTATACTCATTTTCTTTTTTATGCTCAAATTCCTTGTCTCTCATCATACTAGCCCTGTCAAGCTGGCTCTCATACCCTTAGCGCACAATTTCATTAAACATTGACAGTTTTCCTGTTTGTCGGCACAAATTGTCAGAGTCGCATCTTGTGCATTTTTTGCCCCAGATCTGGAATGAGCCAATTCTTCAAAAAGCCCAGATTTCTCTCTTTGTGAAAGAAAGTGAAAATGGTATTAGGAGATCATAGCCTGGATGTGAGAGTCAAGACACGGACACTATTTCTTGAAAGTTCATTATTTTGATAAGCAGACATAAGGCAACTATTAGAAAATAATCTACTGCAAAGTTTAAAGGTAGGAAACTTTGTTTTGAAATATTTTCCCTGCATCCCTTCAAAGCAAAGCTATCTACAAATCAATTTCTGCACAGTAAATGAAACACAATTCCATTAGTGTATTTTGTACCTTCCTTGGGATGGCTTTCTAATTTGAAGAACAGCCTGCCTTAAAAGCTTACAGTGACTGGGCAGATATGATAGCACCAACTTTTCCAAAAAAAACAAAAAAAAAGAAAAAGGGAATATGAGATTTTTTTTTGAGACAAAGTCTCGCTGTGTTGCCCAGGCTGGAGTGCAGTGATGCGATTTCAGCTCACCACAACCTCCGCCTCCCTGGTTCAATCAGTTTTCCTGTGTCAGCCTCCCTAGTAGCTGGGACTACAGGTGCATGCAACCACAGCTGGCTACTTTTTGTATTTTTAGTAGAGACAAGGTTTCACTATGTTGTCCAGGCTGGCCTTTAACTCCTCACCTCAGGTGATCCACCCACCTTGGCCTCCCGGAATGCTGGGATTACAGGCATGAGACACTGTACCCAGCCTGCATATGTGAATTTTTTAAAAAAATAATGTGCGGCTATCTGACAGCAGAACTCCACCAAAGAGTGCAGTCATTCTACTTTCTTATTTTGGGACTTAAAGCATGCCATTGTTACTGTTGACTACCTATACGGTGTTACACTTGCAAAATTTAATGGTTACGTTCTCCATGAAATCATCAGAAACAAGGCAGCAGTGTGTGTAACATTTTTCTGACTCCAGTAAATAGTTTTCTAATATATTTGCAGATTTTTACAAATGAATCTGAGCAGGTTTTCAAATATCAGAGGTGGAATAAGTGAAATGTATGTGATCATGTAAATGTTTTTAGTATGTGAGATTAAAACTATATAGGACTAAATCTACAGTATTAAAATTCATTATACTTTGTATTTTTGATCTGTATGCCTCATAATTATCTTGAACCATTCAGGCATTTCAGCAGCTCTAATTGACTTAGGATAACATTTACAAATGGCCTGTTCAGTTTCTCTAATTGACCAAATGAAATAGTACTGTGGCAAATACTAGAATTGGATCCATGAAAATCTAGCCATTCATTTTTACAAATAAAATAGTTTTCTTTCCACTTGTCATTCCTTCATTGACAAGATGAGCTGTAACCAGTTTAGTTAATGTAGTTGACACTTATGTAGCAGTCTCTGAACATTTTGCTGTGCTGATGAATACTATGTTTGAATGGCAATAGAACATACCTATCTGATTATGGGAGTAAAGTTCTAATTTCTCCAAGTAAATGAAACATTAATTAATATGCTAGTAAGATACTTTTAAACATAAACTTTTAAAATGCTCAAATTATTAAAAATAAAATATATTTTCTAAAACTATGAGCAGTTGAATTCACAGCATGCCAAAAATAGCTGAATAAAATAATCTGATATAGTAGGCAGAAACAATTGGTGGTACTATAATTAAAATGCTTTTAGCTTGACTAAGTAACAGTGTACTATTTGTTAAATTTGGCATTGGATATTATGAAACATTAACATAAGTATATAATTACTATGTATTAATCATATGTAGTTAATATATAACATTAATTTGTTTATTTTGCATATTATTATAATATTAAAATTTGATATTTTTATAACCTGAAGGATATCATTTTTATGAAGTACATATTTGACGTACATTGCTTGGCTGCTGAGAACCCGAACAGGTGTTTCTAATAATTTACATTGCAAACTAATATTGATATGGTATTAACAAAAAGTGTGGTACATACAATCATGCATATGCAACATTGAGTTGACTTCTAATCATTTGTTACTGCACAGTTAAGGGATTTATATAAATAATAATCAAAAGAGAAAAAGCGAGTGATAAAATAAGGAACAGTTAATGCTTTGATAGAGAATTAGAAGGGCAGAAGGAGATGGAAAAAAGAGAGAGAGAGAAAGAGAAGGAAAAGGAGGCTAGGATAGAGTAAAGAGGATCACGGTACCATAGAAACTTTCCCATTCTTTCTCTTATATCAAGTCAATGACTAAAGTCCAGCAATAATCATGGTTATATTTATTCAGTCCTTTATCTCTTCAACCAGCAAATATTTACAGCATCTACCATATGGTAAGCACATAGGCCCTAATGCCTACAACTCTCAAATGTAAGCTCCTTCTCTGATCTCACTGCCTTCATTGACTCTTGAATATATCAATTTCTTATATTTTATTGCCCTTTTCTATATAACGTATATCTGCATTACACACTCAGTTAATATATTGTCTCCTCTTAAGTGCTTTCTCCAATCTTAGTCCAACATAAATTAGTTTCCCGTTACCACAATATTTATACAAATACATCTTAGTTGATTTATGTGGCTTTTTTGTAAGATGTTCATATTTTTGTTGTCTACAGAAGACTTTGATGTCCATGGAGTCAGGGGATTTGTGTCATTTATTCATCTTTGGTCTTAGTGACCTTTTAGAGTTTAGCATAAAGGAAGTACTCATTATATAACTGTTGAATAAATAAGTTAATGAATAAAGAGCTACAACACCCTTGAAGTAATATAAAACTAAACATGAAGGATATTAAGAGTTTTTTTTGTTTCCTTTGGAATGACACATCGAGAAAATTATATATGGCTTTAAATTACCCTATACTTAGGCCTGGTATGGTGTGACTCACACTTTGGAAGGCCCAGGTGGACAGATTGCTTGAGCTCAGGAACTGGAGACCAGTCTGAGCAACATGGTGAAACGACACCTCTACAAAAAATACAAAAATCAGCCAGGGATGGTGGCATGCACCTGTAGTCCCAGCCACTTGGTGGGCTGAGTATGGGAGGATCAATTGAGCCTGGGAGGTCAAAGGTGCAGTCAGCTGTGATCACTCCACTGCATCCCAGTCTGGATGAGAGTGAGATCTCACCTCAAAAAAATAGTAAAAGCATTACCCTATGCTTGAGAATATATTGCTATCATATTATTTTTATTAATATTTATTCTTGATATATTCACACCAGTCTCCTTACATATTAAATATCAGCTTTTCACTTTAACAACAGTTTGAGTGCCTAAAATATGTCAAACATATGTAAATCCCACTGCACCAAATTTGTGTTTTAAAAGTGATTTTAAATTCAAGCGTTTGTTAAGGTTCTACCACTGAAATAAAACTAGTGAGTAATCTATAAGAAGCTTAAGATATACCTCTTATTTGCAATGGTGTTTCTTGTATTGAGAAAAATATAAATGTATTATAAAAATAAGAAAGCAAGCAGTGTTTACTTTTAAATAATGTAATGCAAACCATTGTCATATATGGAAATCAGGAAGCAGAACCCAGCCACAAGAAAAAAAAATGTTGCAGAAACCAGATGAATAGTTGTGTAACTAGAAGATGGCTTATATAAAAACACATTAATAACTTACCTTGCAGGGGTGCAGGCCAAAGCAACTACTGTGCACTAATGACTGCAGTGGGCCTTCTCAAAAGTAAAGCAGTGAAGCACGTGTGAATCCTCTCTATGGGAAAATATTATGTGGATGATTTGGCGTTAGCGGTCCTATGCAATCTGTTATGCATATTTCTCTTAAGATAAAGTTCAATCTGTTTACTGTAGTTTCATGGTTCTCTGTGACCTGGTCACTGCTCACTTACTTGATGCATCTCCCATTCCTTCTTTTTAGTGGTCTATGCCTTGTTTATAACTTATTTTCTTAAATGCATTCAATGTGCTTTCTGGTTTCCCTTCTGGGCATTCTGGTAGGCAGATCTCTTGGCCTGGAACAGTCTGCCTCTCAACTTACCCTTTCTGTCATCCTTCTGTGTTTCCTACCTTGGGAAGCCTTCTCACTTTTCTTGACCTCTATGCTCAGGGTGAATGCCGCAGCTTTGTGTTCCAAAAGTGCCTGGGATGGAATTTATCAAACTTTGCCAAAATGTTGTATTTAAAAATCTCTTCATTGCTAGTCTCTTAGGTCCGTAAGAGTAGGAATCTAACCTGTTTTGCTTACCAATTTTCTTCAGTGCCTAGTAAAATATTCAACACCTAATACATGAGTGAATGCTAACGTCGTAACTGAAATATTAGGACAAATGTTGAGTAGCAAGTAGCAATTTCAAAGATCTAGTCACAGTAATGAAAGTTCAGGGCACCAAGAACTCATGAAATTATTATTGTTATTATTATTTTTTTTTGAGACAGGGTCTTGCTCTGTTACCTAGACGAGTGCGATGGCATGATTACAGCTCACTACAGCCTTGACCTCCCAGACTTAAAGTGATCTTTCCACCTCAGCCTCCCAAGTATCTGGGACCACAGGCATGCGCCACTATGCACAGCTATTTTTTATTTTTTATTTTTTTGTAGAGAATGAGGTCTCACTGTGTTGCCCAGGTTGGTCTGAAACTACTGGGCTTAAGTGATCTTCCCATCTCGGCTTTCCAAAATACTGGGATTACAGTCATGAGTCATGAGCCACTGTCCATTCAGTGGGCTTATAGAGAAAATATGTCCCATATTTAACTTAAAGGGAAGAATAATAGAAAGAAATTGATTGAGGCTCTGACTAACTTACCAATGGCATCCTTTGTCATTTGGTTTCAAGATTCATGAATTGTTTATTGAGAACCAGGTATTGAGGACTGGACTAATCATTAGAAGGGGCACAGATAAATAAGAAATAGTCTGCCCAATAGGATGTGTGAAAATGTTCATGAAGAATGGTTCAGAATACATAGCAGTTTGGCTAACAACAGCTTTTCATTCTGAAATGTTAAACTTGGCATCTGAAAATTTTCAAATACTTATAAATTGTTTAAAGAATTTTGGACACATGTTGTTTTCCTTTTACTTGTATAAAATGGAATTTCTTGAATACACTAGTCATTTGCAGTGTTGGTTAATGAAGTTTTGGTAATTTAACTTAATGTTGGAAAAGCTGTTACTATTTCCACATATATAATTTGCTAAAAATTGTCATTAAAATAAGCTTTGAAGACGTAAATCTAAAACTCATTTTACAGGAAACTAGAAATAAATATATGCAGATACTTTTGCACTGTTGTTTCTCTTTGACATGAACACCCTGATGAACAAGGTTGTCTTGTGATGAGATATAAGGAATGTTAGCAAGACTCCTTGTTACAAAATGCTGCACAATGAATTCAGAGAGCACCAATTTTGTTTTGTGTGTTTAGATCAGACATTTTAATTTTATAAATGAACCTACCTGTTGGTGCACATGTGTGGATGCGTGTAGGTGTCAGGGATGGAAGATATTTTCTGAAATTTCATTTTTATTTAAAGCTAGTACACTTCATTTATCAGAATTTTGGACTTAATAAATTTGTATATTTTTTATTTACTGTTCAAAACAGCATATATGATTTGGGGACCTCTAGGCATCTTGGACAGTTTCATTTTTCAGAGCAGGTTAGAGTGTGTGTGTCTCTGTTTGCTTTCTGTGTCTGTTTAGCTGAGCCTCCAATATCCTTGTTTCCTTTTCTGATTGATACACGCTGCTCTCAAAGATGACAACCTTTTGCCGAGTCATATCCTTCTCCAGCTTAATAAGTCTGTGTTTTTTTTACCTAATTTTTTTCCATTCTGATAGTTTAAAATAAGCATATCTTTTAGTTGACTTAAATCTTCTTCGATTTGCTGAGAAAATCTGACTCCTAGGAGCAAAGTGTTCTAGGCATTGGCTTTTCTTTAGCTTTTTACTGTCTTGGTTTCATTAATTTTGGGGGTATTTTTCTATTTTATTCAAAAATATTTTCAAAAGACCCTCTCATTCCTTTTTACTTGTATGTTGATAAAATATATCATTGTCCTGCGACTTAGTGCTGTAACTCAGAAATTTCCCTTAAGGCCTTTCAAAGGTGATATTTTTCTGAAATCAGTTTAACAGATGTTCTGCTTAATATCCTGCCTTATGTAAATGAGACTGTTTCTGCTTGGCAAGTATGAAGAGACAGTGACCCTTTCCAGTAATGACTCCTGCTTGAAACGCAATTTACAACAGGCTCTAAACCTCTAGAAGCCTCTCAGTCTAGTGACATTTGGAGGACTCAGGTGGAGAGGAAGGTGTAAACAAATTGAATACAGGCTTGTATTGGTGCTTTCTATAAATGTTCAAAGAATATATATTTTTTTGGCTTGTGCATTTAAAGTTTTATTCTTAACCAGGCTTTTACTATGTTAGCCATATCCAGTATAATGTATTCTAATATAGTGCATCTAAATAAACGTTAATAAAAATAAACATGTCTTAATCATAGTGTTTTTTATAAGCATAATAAGCAATTTTGTTCTTCAGTGTAACTTAACAATTCTAATGATCAAATTATGGAAAGAACAATATATTTTCTGTAACAGATTTTAGAAAATATAAACAGACACTGTCAGATGTTTATTCTTGCATTAGATGAAAGAACACATAATTTTTTACCTCTATACTTGACTGTCTCCATACAAATGCTTTTCTCATTAAATTGGTGGCAAGGTTGATATTTGCATTGTAGTTATGCTAAAAGTAAGTTTTAGAAGACAAACCTATTACTGTAATAACTCAATTCTGAAGAATTACTACTACTTACCTATTATTGTCAACCTTTAAGAATTATAGCCGGGCGCGGTGGCTCACGCCTGTAATCCCAGCACTGTGGGAGGCTGAGGCGGGTGGATCACGAGGTCAAGAGATCGAGACCATCCTGGTCAACACAGTGAAACCCTGTCTCTACTAAAAATACAAAAAATTAGCTGGGCATGGTGGTGCATGCCTGTAATCCCAGCTACTCAGGAGGCTGAGGCAGGAGAATTGTCTGAACCCAGGAGGCGGAGGTTGCGGTGAGCCGAGATCGCGCCATTGCACTCCAGCCTGGGTAACAAGAGTGAAACTCCGTCTCAAAAAAAAAAAAAAGAATTATAAAGTATGGTTTTCATAAGATTATGGCATGGGTAGGTTTCACTCATGAGCGCCATCATATAACTACATGAACCTAAACTTTGTAAAAGTTATCCAAGTGTTTTCAACAAATATTAAAGGCTTTAGATATCCTATTGGGGTTTCCAGTGATCCCAGTCCTGCCTACTTCCCACAGGCAGGGACTACCAGGGCAGGGAAGCATGAAGCTCCCAAGTTCTGGGAGTGGGGAAGGTTGAGTTAGAAGCATCAGTATGATCAGGATCATCAGTTTATTTAATGGGGCACAAATGTTGACATTTTTGGGTGGCGCTTTGTCAAGACTGGTCAAGGGATTTGAAATAATCAGTGTATTTCATGCCTTTGGGGGTTGAGAGATGTCAACATGACCTGGCAATAAAAACAACAGCCAGACTCTTAGCTCAGACCAAACAGGGCTGCTCTAGTCCAATGTGAAGCCCAAGTTTGGGCATCTCCTCAATTCCCAAACTGCTACCTTGAATGCTATTCCCTCTGGCAGAGGTGGGAAGTCTCTTGTTAACTAATTATCTCTTTTCTGCATGCCTTTTGGTATGAAAGTTTTATATCCTTTCAAAATAAAGAACTTGCGCTCTATATTGCTAAATAGGTAGATTAGGGGCAAAATACTTGTTTTTCAAAATTCAGTAGAAAAACAGTACTTATTTAAGGAATTCACTGTATCCAAAAAATGTATTATGCCAGGTATGTGCTCTTCTGGTATGTAACTGATTTTATATAATGTTTTGGTCTGAAATTAAAAAACGTTAATACACACTTAATAATAACTATATATGCTGTACCATCTTGATTGTGCTACTTTCCTCTGTGTCCTGGTAAAGTAGAAGTTGAAAATATCTGATGGGACCTCAGAATAGGTATACTAAGAGACTGAAACTCAAATATTATTTATTTATAACTGATGTTGTAGGTTTAAGGGTACATGTACAGGTTTGATTTATAGGTAAATAGCATGCCATAGGGGTTTGGTGTACAGATTATTTTGTCACCCAAGTAATGAGCATAGTGTCCAATAGGTAGTTTTTCAATTCTCACCCTTCTCCCAGCCTCTACCCTCAAGTAGATCCTGGTGTCTATTGTTGCCTTCTTTATTTCCATGTGTACTCAGTGTTTGCTCCCACATGTAAGTGAGAACATGCAGTATTTGTTTTTCGTTTCTGCGTTAGTTTACTCATGATAATGCCCTCCAGCTCCATCCATATTGCTGCAAAGAACATGATCGTATTCTTTTTTATAGCTGTATAGCATTCCATGATGTATATGTATCACATTTTTAAAATCCAGTCTACTAGTGATTAGCATTTAGACCTGTTCCATGTCTTTGCTATAGTGAATAGTGCTGCAATGAACATATCTGTGCATGTGTCCTTATGGTTGAATGGTTTATATTCTTTTGGATATATGCCCAATAAAGGGATGGCTGGGTCAAATGGTAATTTTGTTTTAAGTTTTTTGAGGAATTGCCACACTGCTTTCTGGCTTATAAGTGTTCCTTTTGCTCTGCAATCTCACTAGCCTCTATTTTTGACTATTTATTAATCAATAGAAAATAATAATAATAATATTCTTATTATTAATTGATAATGGCCATTCTGATTTGTATGAGATGGTATCTTATTGTGGTTTTGATTTCTATTTTTCTAATGATTAGTGATTTTGAGCATTTCTTAGATGCTTGTTGGCCACACATATGTCTTCTTTTGGAAAGTCTCAAATATTATTTATAAATGATAGTAGTGAAGGAGACAGATGACTGTTTCCTTCACATATTTTAGTAGCAACCTCTGATTAAAATAAGTGGTAACTCAAAATATAAGTAAAACTTTACAGAGATGTAATCTGAAAAATTTAGGCAGGATCATGATTCTCTGCATTTTGAAGCAAGAATTTAGATTGTGTTCAAATTATCTGGTCATTAGCCTGTTTCCACTTCATCTTGAATTATGTTATAAAAAATAAAAACAGATAAGGCCAGCATATGTACAGGAAATTCCTCCTCTGTACCTCAGTTTCCCTCTTTGATATAAACTAGTGTTTTAGATTATGTTACCTCAGGCTTCTCCAACTCAAATTAGTCTGGATTTTTAAAATCACACTATTCAGGCAATAAGGTTATTCACTTACAAAAGACATAATTTTTATTTTATCAGATCTGAATAGAGTACATTTTCTTTGCCTATTTTGTTCTCATATTACTGAAAGAGCAGCATTGAATTATGGCTATATTCTAGCAGATTCCTATTGATTATTGGAAAGTTAATTGTTTTTATTAAAACTGCATTTTAACATCATCAAATCACTATAAGATTATTATACCTGTTTGTACAGAAAAGAGCCTTGGAAAAAACAATTGCATTAAGATGCACATCATGTATTTCAAACTTAATGTATTTAATCTGATTAGTTGGCTGAGACCCAGCCAGTGCTCTGTCAGCAGATCAGGAGTAAAAGAAAGAGGCTGTAATTAATGAAATTAATGCCAGATATAGAAACTTGAGACTTGAGGTGACACTTTGGTCATAACATTTCCTTTGAACTCGGCAGAATGGAGAGACAGCTTAGTTGGATGTAATTGTTGTTAGTTTAATGGCACATGATTAAATGAGAATGTTATTTTTCTCATTCTACTGGCTGCTAAGACTGTTGGCAGGCATGACTCTACAAAACTGTCAGACAAATTTGATCAGAAAGTTCAGAAAATGAAAGGTCATGATTTAATTTACTATTTTTATCTTTCCTTTCTTACAAGAAGTACAAGTAAAATTTCAGGGTATGTCCATCTTCATCATTGCAACAATAAGATATTGTTGGTAGACAGTCTTCCTCATCTTCCAAAATCCAATCAGTTGTCAAGTCCTGTTAAATTTGCCTCCTAAATATCTTTTTAATCTATCTCTGCAGTCATTTGTTTGGCCATTGTCTTTTACTACAGCTTCCCAATTGGTTTACTTGCTTCAGTCCTGACCTCATCAGATATTTTCCTCCAAAGGGCAGTCAAAGTGATCTCTGCAAAATACAATCTCAGACTGTGTCACAGCCTTTGATAAAGCACACCAGTTACCCCTCACTGAGTGGAGTAACTTTTTTTTCAGGTGATAAGTACAGTTTCCCTTCAATATACAACACCAAATACTCCTTATCTGATGGAGGTTTGTCATCATTCAAAGGAAATGGAAAAGTCTGTTTTACTCTAAAAATAGCTTTGTATAAGACATCATTTCCTAAAATTAAATCTTGAAATATTAATAATTATGGTAGTAATAATATTCAATAATTACTGAATACCCCTTGAAAGAGAAGAAGGACAATTGTGAGGAACAGCTTTAAGGTGAGGATAATTGCCAGGTCTGTCAAAGGCTATTGTCAGGACTAGCTCTGGCATGGGGTGGGGGAGATGATACCAGGTTAAGAGTGTCCAATGGGCCATGTGTATGGATGAGATGTGTAATTGAGGGAAAATAGGCAATGTCTATAATAGATGTGCCGAATGTGTATCCTGCTGTCAGTGTTCATAAATATTAAGAACAGGGAATTTATGCAAGAATACTACCAAAGTACTGCCAAATCTTTTTGACTGTACATGTAGTCTAGGTCAGGGAACACTGCTTTGATTACATGTAACAACATTTTGCTGGAGCATTTCCAGTTGGGGATGTATCTTAGTCCATTTGTGTTACTATAAAGGAATTCCAAAGGCTAGGTACATTATAAAGAAAATAAGTTTATTTGGCTCATTGTTCTGCAGGTTGTATGACTAGCATTTACTTCTGGCGAGGACTCAGCTTGCTTCCAGTCATGGTGGATGGTGAAAGGTAACCAGTATGTGCAGAGACCACAGAAAACACATGGCGACAAAAGAAGCAAGAGAAAGAGAGGGAGGTACCAGGCTCTTTTTACTAGCTGTCTTGGAGTTAATAGAGTGAGAACTTACTACATGGAGAGTAGCACCAAGACATTCATGAGAGATCTGCTCCCATGCTTCAGATACCTCCCACCAGGCCCCATCTCAACATTATGGGTCAAGTTTCAGGAAGGTATTTGAAGGGTTCAAATATCCAAACCATAGGAGGAGGGTTCAATTTGAGAAAAAAAATAAAACTATGAAATCAAATATATGAAAATGAAAATGACTTGTGCTAGTGAGAATCCCTGAAGCTCATTCTTCACAAGTGTCATGTTAAAGCCACCTGGGACCAATGAAAGTTTTGAATGTTTAGTTAATGCTTCTCTTGAAAAATAGTCTACACGTGTTTCTCTTTGTTTGATGGTGATGGGAACATTTCTCTTTTAAGATTATAGCATATTCTCATATTAGTCCTGAATTTGGATCTTATGATAATACTTTATAGTAAGCTCTGCTTCTTGCAACATTTATTAAATATTTTATGTTCTTAACTAATTGATATCTGAAGAAAGATGAAGAAAATAATACATATTGCTTGAGGGAAGAAGCAGATATAAAAGAGTATGATAGCAGCCAATAAATAACTTGGAGTTATCAACATCAGAGGAAATGGAGCTTATAGAGAGTACAAGCAATAGTGATAGCTTTAAATGAAGATGCTTGACATTTTGAAGAATGAGGAAATAATTTTATTTTTGTTCATGGAAACCTTAATAGCAGACTGAGGTTTTTGAAATTGGCTTATAAGGCATGGAAAGTCTCCGCGTTTCTTGTCTTCATTCATTTTATGGAGATGTGTGGAGATATGCAATAGACACAACAAAACAGATTTGTCTATTAGGTGACTAGGCAAAATATTGCCAAATGTGATGAGCAGGGTATTTAGAATATACACATTTCAGAACAACAAAAATAGGATTTGACTATGTGTCTTCTCATTCCACCCTTAAAGGTATCGTTTTTAAAATTTTTAAAATTCCTTTAAATGTTTTAGGAGTTATAATGAAAATTTAGAAATTGTTAAATAAGCAGATTTGGTGATAAATCTTTATGTCAATAATTGTTATTTCATTAAATGCATCATGGTACATAGGTCCTTTATGGCGTGAGATGGTTGAAACGTAGCATGTAATCATACAGCCTTTGTGGAATAGATAACTCAAAAAACAAAAAGATTGTGCTTTCACCACTTTCAAGCTGTGAGGCCTTCAGCAAGTTACGTAACCTCTCTTAAGTACAAGGTTTTCCTGTTTTTGTTATTTAAATTTTTAAAACTTTAAAATTTTCAAATTAATAGACTTTTAAAACAGTTTTAGACTCTAAGCAAAATTAAGCAGAAAGTACAGAGAGTTTCCATGCATGCTGCCCCCACCCCAATCTCTACTCCAGCTTCTCACACCATCAGTATGAAGCACATTGTGGTACATCTGTTACAATCAACGTACCACATGACACATCATTATCCAGCCGAGTTCATAATTTACATCAAGGTTCATGCTTTGTGTTATATATTCTGAGTTTTGACAAATGTATAATGATGTATAACTACCATTGTGTATCAAACAGAATAATTTCACTATTCTAAAAATCTCTTGTGTTCTATCTATTCATTCCTCCCTCTCCCTAAACTCCCGGCAATCACTAATCTTTTGAATCTCCATAGTTACATTTTCTAGAATGTTATATAGTTGAAATAATAGAGGATGTAGCATTTTCGATGACTTATTTTAAATCATAAAATGGATTTAAGGTTCCTCCGTGTCTTTTTGTGGCTTAATAGTGCATTTCATTTTATCACTAAATAATATTCTGTTGTATGGATGTACCACAGTCTTTTTCCTACTGAAGACATCTTGATGGCTTCCAAGTTTGGGCAATTATAAATAAAGCTGCTATAAACATTCCTGTTCAGATTTTTGAATGGACATAACTGTCCAGTTCAACTGGGTGTATATCAAGGAGTGTGACTCTTGGGTCGTAGGGTAAAAATATGTTTAGTTTTGTAAGAAACTGGCAAACTGTCTTCCAGAGTGGCTATGCCATTTTGCATTCCCACTAGCGATGAATGAGAGTTCCTGTGATTCCTTAACCTTACTAGCATTCAGTATTGTCAATGTTTTGGATTTTAGTCATTCTGATAGCCATGTAACAGTATCTCCTTGTTTTAATTTGCAGTCTTCTGATGACATATGATGTTGAGCATCTTTTCATACACTCACTTGCCATCTGTATATCTTCTTTGGTGAAGTCTCTGTTAAGGTCTTTTGCCCATATTTTGTTCAGTATAAATATTTTATCTGGAAAAGAAAATATTAATTATATTACAAGGATTTGAAAGTAAGTCATTTAAACTTTTAGGATAGAACCTAGCATATAATATATAGGCAATAAATTTTAAATGAAGCTGTTTTTATGAGTTATCTACATGATAATTCCATGCTTAATAACAACTTCTCATTCCACCCTTAACTGTAAATTTTAAAAGTTTAAACATATCTTTAATTATGGTTTTATGAATTATTTTAATCAATTATAATAATTATAAACAAATCTTGCTCACTCCACCTCACCCCACCAACCAGCTTCTCTTCCTTTTCTTTTTGAGATGGAGTCTCACTCTCTCACCAGGCTGGAGGGCAGTGGCTCTATCTCGGCTCACTGCAACCTCTGCCTCCCGAATTCAAGCGATTCTCCTGCCTCAGCCTCCTGAGTAGCTGGAACTACAGGTGCATGCCACCACGCCCAGCTAATTTTTGTATTTTTAGTAGACATGGGATTTCACCATTGTTGTCCAGGATGGTCTCCATCTCCTGACCTTGTGATCTACCCAATCTACCCACCTTGGCCTCCCAAGGCCCTGGGATTACAGGCATGAGGCACCTCACCTGGCCTTTTTTTTTTTTTTTTTTAACATCAATACCTCTGATATTCTTCTTTTTGATTTGGCTTAAAATATTTCTGTTATTTTTTATTCATCTCCTAATTACAGACAAATTTCCATCATTTTATTTCTCTGAAAGTTTTGTTAAATAAGACATCAATTAGTCAATGAAGTAGGCTGAGAAAAATTTTGGATACTTTTGTCAATATGTGTATTAGCAAAGATTTAATCATATACAGTTCAAATATTTTTCAGGTTAAGTGGAACATTACCTTGTTAATTTTTGAAATGCTTATTAGGCAGAATAAAATGTTACTTAAAATAACTTCATGACAATAAATTATTTTCTACTTTTTGGTTTTTTCTTTGTTGTTCAAAAAGTAATCTATTTAAGGATAACTATTACTAGCTAAACAGATATTAAAATTGGCAGATTATATGTGAATGTTGTCATTTTCTGAATGACATAATAATTTATACCTGTGGATAAGTTTGGCCACAACATAAACATTTATTTTTCACCAATTATTATTTCTATCTAATGATTCCAAAGTGAGGATATGGCCAGAGAGCTTGATTTGCAATATCCCAAGTGGATTAATTTACTCAACCTTTTTCCTTCTCTCTCCCTTCCTTGTTTAGACTTTAGCTATGTCATTTTGTAATATTAATAAGCTTTTTAATATTAGGCAGGTTAATATATTTTGTGTCTTAACATCATTTATAGAGTATGGATAATTATGTTCATAAATGACAAAACATTCTTCACTGATAAAATTTTTCTAAAAGGCCACCAGACAATTTGAGAATTTTACCTCTAGACCTAAGCTCTTTATTTTAACAGAATGCTTATAGGCAGATCATCTTTTAGTTTAAAATCTATCCCAGCACTTTGGGAGGCCGAGGTGGGTGGATCGCCTGAGGTCAGGAGTTTGAGATCAACCTGACCAACATGTTGAAACCCTGTCTTTACTTAAAATACAAAAACTAGCCAGGCGTGGTGGCATGCACCTGTAGTCCCAGCTGCTTCCTGAGGAGGCTGAGGCAGGAGAATTGCTTGAACCTGGTAGGTGGAGGTTGCTAGTGAACTGAGGTCACGCCACTGCACTCTAGCCTAGCTGACAGAGCAAGACTCCATCTAAAAAAAAAAAAAAAAAAAAAAAAATCTAGGAGAAAATCTAGCTTGCCTTTGCCTCAGAGTTGAGCTACATTTTAGCATTAAACTTACAGAGCTAAATTATCATTGCGTTTCTGAAAATGTCAATTTTAAGGAAGTCACTGTTTGCATCTTATCTGTTATTTTTCTCAGCATTTTTATATCTTTGACTTTTTAAAAGTGATTCTGTTTTTTTTAATTGAAATAAATTATATCTAAGGAAATGAGAAAGCATGTAGTTCAGGAAACTTTTAACAATTTGACTTTAAATGCATATTTATGTGATGGCAGAAAATTAAATTCCTTTATAAGACTTGTATGTACATGGTCAAAGCAATCATTTATTTTTTTCTTTTAAAATATATGTACTAAAATATGATATATTTGTGATTATTAGTGTGATGCATTTTCTCAACCAAAATAAAAAGCATTCCAAAATGTTTTCAAAAAATAATAGGGAATTTATTTTTCACTTAGATTCTATAAATAGCATAACAGTAAAATTAGAAGCAAATTCTCTGACCTTTTACTGCAAAGCATAGAACCAGAACAACTGCTGAATTGCAAATATTTGTTTATTCAGGCCCTGTTTTAAGCCTGCAAGCAAACAAAATGTATTTGAATTTCTGCCAAAGGAGATGTTAAGAAATAGCCACAGTTAGTGATTTAAAAAGATGTGGCAGCCTATGTAAAGAGTAAGACTCATGAGTTGCAATAAAACAATTTTCAAATCATCAGGTAAAAATAGATACAACATATTTTTAAGGTGATTTAATATAATTGCCAGAGGGATAGAAATTTCACCAGAACTTTAGATTCCATAGAGGTTAAGTATTTAAATGTATCAAAATGTCCAATTAATGTTATTATCCTATGGTTTAATGATTGAATGATGATCAAGCCAGTTTATCTAGTAAACATGTACATCTATCTGTGTATAATTTCATAGAGGTATAAGAAAAAACCCAACTGGGCCAGGCACGGTGGCTCACACCTGTAATCCCAGAACTTTGGGAGGCCAAGGCAGGTGGATCACGAGGTCAGGAGTTCGAGACTATCCTGGCTAATAAGGTGAAATCCCATCTCTATTAAAAAATTAGCTGAGTGTGGTGGCAGGCACCTGTAGTCACAGCTACTCTGGAGGCTGAGACAGGAGAATCGCTTGAACCTGGGAGGCGGAGGTTGCAGTGAGCCGAGATTATACCACTGCACTGCAGCCTGGTGACAGAGCAAGACTCCGTGTCAAAAACAAAACAAAACAAAACAAAACAAACAAACCACAACACCTGGTTATTATTAAATTTGATTTGCCAGCAAATGTATCTTACTTTTTTGTGCAAAATCCATTCATGATTTAAACAATGATTATTTACAATTTATTTTAATGTTCCTTCCTCCTCACTAATCAATATAAAAAAGTCTTGGAATACATGTTTCAAAGTCAATTTTTGAGTTCATGTGTTGGATTGATTAACATATCATTGTCTTAAAAGCACAGGAAATAATCCAGATTGAAATGTTATATATATCTATTTTATTCATATATATATATTATTAATAGATATATATATATATCCCTCTGGAGTTTTATTATATTTTTATTAGTGACCCTCTGGAGTTGTGGTGGAATAGATTAGTATAGTAATGGGGATGGAAGACCTGTATTGTTCAAAAAGTTGACTTCGCCTCTGCTGACATTTTTCACTTTCCCATTCTTTCTCTTTCTCTATTCTTTCTGCTGTCTCTCCTGTGGAATGCATTAACCATCTCATACCTAGCACAATGCTGGGTTAGGAGATGGATAAGGTATATAAGAGTTCACTTAAGAAGCTTGCTTTAATCTGAAATGTGTCTGTAACTGCAGTGAATTATAAATAGGAATTGTATGTTGACTGGTGATGCCTTTGAATGTGCTCTTTTCCCATGCACCCCAGAATGTAGTTTTCTCACATTATAGATGTAGACTATATTTGAAACTACTACTTGTCTTTTAAGAATCGGTTTGAAAATGGAATTTGAGAGTTTATTCTTCACTTTATTGCCATAGCATCTTGTAATTTAGCATCTAGAATGCCTGGCAAAAAGGAAATTTTAATAAATGAATAAATGTTAACTATTATTACTGATTGAACTCAAGTATATATGTCATAGAGACATTTACAATACATAGCAGGTGTGGGATGAGTGTGTGTATGTGAATGTATGTTCATGTGCCTTACAATATGACACATTCAAAAGACACTAAATTAAAATGGAGAAGTAAGGAATGACTTCATAAAATTCAGAGCATTTGGTCAGCCTTGAATGTGAGGAGTTATGTCAACAGATGATGAGATGGAATAGGACATGCCAGCATCCATCACATAATATGAGTGGGAAATAGTAGCTTCTATCTAATGGAAAAGCCAATAATTCATGAAAACAAAATAGCAGAATAGCATGGAGGTGAAAATGTCTGGCTGTAGAATTGAGGGTTTGAGTGTGTATTTTGACTACAACCATCTCTTGTCCTGTGACTCTGGACAAGCAACTTTATCTTCCTGTACCTCAGCATCTTTATCAATCATGTGAGAAAAAGAATAGTATATACTTCCTAGGGTAGTGAGGAGAATTATATGATAATACACATAGAAACACTTAGGATCTGGCACATAATTTTTACTATGTGTGTTGTTAAAGATTTTAAGAGTGAAATTGTAATGGTTATTTAGAACTAGATTTTGAAGGAACTAGAAAGACATGCTAGAAAATTTGGGTTTTATTTTTATTTCTTATTTAAATTTTATTTTATTTATTTTATATAAGTGTAACATTGTAAAGCAAAGCTTTAATAATATCTTTGAAAACAGAAATTAATCTAAGCATTTGATTATTGTACTTTGTATGTATCATTTAGAAAAAGTTGACATATGTCATTGCTTTATACAAAATTTCAAAAAATTTTCTCCCCTATGTTAGGGATAAGGGATAATGTTTTCAAAAATAATTAAATTATAGCATCGTCTGTATGTTCCATGTGTTTTTTTTTTTTTTAATGCTAGAAATTTATTCTATTTTTCTTTTGAAAAACAAAAGTGTATTTTTGAGACAGAATCTGCTTTGTCGCCCAGGCTGGATTGCGGTGGCATGAGCTCAGCTAACTAACCTCTGCCGCCTGGGTTCAAGCGATTCTCATGCCTCAGCCTCCAAAGTACCTGGGATTAGAGACATGTGCCACCATGCCTGGCTGTTTTTTGTATTTTTAGTAGAGACAGGTTTCATCATGTTGTCCAGGCTGGTCTCAAACTCCTGACCTCAAGTGATCCACCCACATTGGCCTCCCAAAATGCTGGGATTACAGGTGTGAGCCACCACACTCAGCTTGAAAAATACCTTTTCTGAAGTCAGTCTTATGGAGTATATTTCAACAATAGTTATATAGTTAAGATATTTTGAAAGCTAAAAATTGTATCTTACTGGGAGAAAACAATAGCATAAATGTATTTAGGTAGCTATTGCTTTTATTCTATAATTAACAATGCAAAGAAACCTGCTTTAGTAAATACCACAAGGAGAGGGCAGAAAAGGGTGTGGTGAGACTGGCTCATTTTCACTATTAGGTTAAAAGAATAATAAACAGTTGAAAGTGAATGTGGGCTAGGTGCAGTGGCTCATGCCTGTAATCCCACCACTTTGGCAGGCCAAGGAGGGTGGATCACTTGAGGTCAGGAGTTTGAGACCAGCCTGGACAATATGGTGAAACCCCTTCTCTACTGAAAATACAAAAATTAGCTGGGTGTGGTGGTATGTGCCTCTAGTCCCAGCTACTCAGGAGGCTGAGGCAGGAGAATCTCTTGAACCTGGGAGGTGGAAGTCGAGATCATGTCATTGCACTCCAGCCTGGGCATCATAGCGAGACTCTGTCTAAAAAAAAAGAAGAAGAAGATGAATTTGGCAAATTCTGCAATACTTTTGTATAATGCAATAGTAGATAGTTAAAGGTAGTCCTTTCTCAATGCAGCAGATATATCAATTATATTTTGGAGAAAGTAGCTGGTACTACAAAGCTAAGTCAAATTTGTTCAGAGCAGGCTACATTGACAGTGATAGTAGATTGTACTCAGTTCCTCAGGTTTGTTTTACTCAGTTCATTATAAACCCTTCCTCATATTCCAGATAAATATAGACAATGTAGTCTGTATCAAATTGCCAGAAATTAACATGGTGAAATTATTCTATGCATTGATCTGTTTCTGAGAAATTAGGTGATCACTAAAAATTTATCTAAAATATATCTAAACTTATTTTTTAATTAATTGTAACCTTAATAATCATGACTAATGATTAATTATTGAACATTTATTATTTACCAACTAATACAGTAGGCTCGTAAATAGGTTATATATTTATAGTCACAATAACTATATACATTATTTATTTTATCCAGTACCACTACCCACATTTTATAGCAATTCAGGTACTTCTAACATGCCCAAGGTCTTACTAACAGTGAGAGATCCAAACAGGAACAATCTCAAGTTTATGTTCAAATCCCATGTTCTTTTGCTTAATATTTCCCTGTCTTTCCTAAATATATTTTCAGTAATATGATTGTGAATTTCCTGTCATGTTTTCTACCTGAGATTGAGCATTTAGCATCTGCACTTATCTTCCTTTTTGAACATCTAACATTGTGTTCTGTTGGTCATTGTTAAAAATCTATTTTTTCTTTTGTTCCGGGAACTTAGGAACCTTAAGTATTGTATTTGACATATTTGTTTATAAAATTCTTATTGAAGTTTTATTTTCTAACAAATACAATTGGGTTTTTCTTCATCTTTAGGTTTTTAAAATCCTTTGACCTAGCTTGAGTAGTAGTGGTGAAGTGATGTCTGAGAGCACATTGTAAGACCTAGTGCTTGTAAATAATAGAGGATAATATTGAGTTGAATGCATGCCAGAAACTTCTACTCCTCGCTAAAAGTCTGTTTGGGCAGAATATGTGGAGATTTAAGGAGACTCCATCTATTTGAAAACTGCAGTTTCTGGAAACAATTTATGTATTCTTAATGGCTTTGCAACCTATATCTCAAAAGAGCCTGTTGCAAGTAACCTTAGTATTACTGAACTGTTATGTATGCAGTGTCTGTGTTTTATAAATAAGATTTTAAAAAATCATAAGCTTCTTCAGAAAGTTTATACTTTACATTTGGTTCAGCTCAGTGCAACACAATAGAGAACATGCAGAGAATGCCAACTTGGTGTTACAGTTATTATATCTTGGAAGATAGGTGAAATTTTTGAAGTACCTTGGAGAAGAAACAGCTATAGTCCTCATTTCACAACCCTCAGAGCAATATGTAGAGTGGACGAGGAAATCACTTGATATGCAATATGCTCTGCATGCTAAGCTATTAGCTGATTCAGTTATTAAAACAACTGCCAATTTGAAGAAAAAATAGAATAGATTTAGGGGAAAACCTAATACATTATTTGGTTAAATTTGCAAGTTTTTCTCTTCTATGTACATGCCTGTGTAAATGAAAGTTGTAGTATATTGCCTCTATTTAAGGATTCTTCTGGGAGAAAATTATCAATATTTATTGTGCATGCAGTTTACATATGTCACTTAATTTCATTTAATTCTCACAATCTCCATGTGAAATCAGCAGGGTGGGCCTCAATTTTCAGATAATGAAACTAAAGCTTAAAGAGATGTGTTAGTTTTTTTAAGGTCACATAGTAATTACTGGTGGAGCTGGGATTCAGTGTTTGATGTTAGGTGCATCTGGCATTAAAACCGATGCTTTACCCTCTCTGCAATTGGCCTCTAGGGCTGATATGACCTGCTTACTATGGACACCAGAATATCAGCTTGCATTGTCCTGTAGAATCCCTTTGCTTCAGATCATTATAGTGATACAAAAAGGCTTTGTTTATTCAGGAAAGTAGGTAAGAAGCCTGGTTCCCACACTAGAAATGAACAGTGTACAATTTACTTAATAACTAATAACTCAAATATATATATATACACATATACCACCTATATATATTTGTACAAATAATATTAATTTTTAATTCTGTGTTTGGGTTTGAATATGTTATCACTAAGGAAGTCATGCAATAGTAAAGTTATTTGCTGAGAGCTTGGGTTTGGGAATCAGTATGAGCTCTGGATTTAGCTCTTCTGTTTACTCTGTGTTATTTGAATTTTCAGGTTCTAATATTCTTCTGGATATATGAAAACAATAAAATCTTATTTACAGTTTTGCTGTGATGGTAAAATGACATAAATATATAAAACCTATATAGCACATTATTTGGCACATCGTTCATTACTCAATATGTAATTGATATCACCACTATCATTTTTATGTTTATAATTAGCCGTTTTAACCAACAGTTGCATTAGCAAATATTTCTTTTTCCTGTCAGTAGAAACATGATTCATTCATTTTAATTCTTTGAAGTTTACTCATCAATTGATTTCCCATACTTTTTCCACCTGTAATAGCTACAATAAATATCACTAATATTTATTAAGACATTGCTAAACATATTGCATACAATATCTTATAAAATTATTCCAATTATCCTAGAATACAAGTACTATTATTATCATAATTTTCAAGATTAGAAAAACAGAGGTTCAGAGTTAAACAGCATAGGTGGTAGAGCTGGGATGTAGCCCCAGGGTTGTCTGGTACCAGAGTACTTAACTCCAGAGACTTGTGCAGAGTGCCTCTGGTATTCATCTCTGCAGAAAGGTTCCTCTCTTTCATTCCTTGCTTTTAGTTTTATTGTGGCAAATATAGTCCCCTTGATCACAAAATCACAGTCTTGATGCTCTTGTACCCAAAATTTGACACTTTTAAGTTGAATACTCATTAACTCTATTACCAATTCTAAACTCTCTTTTGTTCCTTCTTTTGCTTACACAGTACTACTTGATAGAGAGGTGGGATTAAGAACATGAATCCGGCTGGGAGCACTGGCTCACCCCTGTAATCCGAGCACTTTGGGAGGCAGAGGCAGGCAAATCACGGTCAGGAGTTTGAGACCAGCCTGGCCAACATGGTGAAACCCCATCTCTCCGTCTCTCCTAAAAATACAAAAAATTAGCCAGGCGTGGTGGTATGTGCCTGTAGTCCCAGTTACTCGGGAGGCTGAGGCAGGAGAATTGCTTGAACCCAGGAGGCAGAGGTTGCAATGAGCTATGATCTCACCACTGCACTCCAGCCTGGGCGACAGAGCAAGACTCCTTATCAAAAAAAAAAAAAAAAAAAAAAAAAAAAGCATGAATCTTCAAGTTTTATTTCTTATGTTAATTTCCAGCTGCTTCACCTATAAGTGATCCTACTATCTTGTATCATCCTGTGGCTCAGTTTCTACCTCTAGTTAGGAAGGGGGATAAAGAGTTGTGAGGATTAACACATAATCCTATACAGATATTATTACTACATGGATTAACTGAAGGATATTTCCTTTTTTTTTTTTTTTGCTTTTGTTTAATGCATTCGTGATAAAACACAGCCTCAGCCACCATTACAGGAGAATGAATGCTCTTTTGCTCTCTCTCCTCTCTCTTTGTCTCCCTGGCACTGATTCTCTCTATTCTTCTATCCATCTTTCCTCCTTCCCTTTGTTTCCTTCCCCAACCTTCCCCCAAACTCATCTATATTGGGTAAGGTTTAGATAAAGCCTCCATGTGCAGAAGTCATTGATTGCGTGATATTTTCTGTGTCACAGCTTTCAGACATTCCTGTTGGCCTGTGGTTACATTGTTTTTAACCATATTGCGCCCCCTTTGTGTGATACATCCACCATCTCCGGCTAGGAGAAACAATGGAAAATAACTGAGTTGGAGATATCCTGAAAGTTGAATTAAGGACTTGTCGAATAACAGCTCACTTTGTCATTTTCACTTTAAAACCTTCCACAGATCTGTTCTTTGAATGAATGTTTAATTCAGTTAAAAGGATGAACTTAGTGCAATTTAAAGGCAGAATCAAGAAAGGAAAATGTCAAAAATAAAGAGGTTAGACTATGTTGCCTTTACCATTTTAAACGGACATACTGATACTGGAATAAATTACATTAAACAATAATATATACCCTTTAAAATCTGTGAATATTGCAATGCAATGCACAGAATAAATTTTTAAAAAATGTTTTTTATCTAAGGATTCAAAAGTCCCAGCTATTTCCAGTAGCAGCATCTGTTGCTTTGCCAGTTTCCACAGAGATGAGCTCGTGTTGATTTTCACCACATTTGTTCAAGTCTGGAATCTGGTTAAAACATGCAAACAGTTGTCTTGCTGGCTAAGAGGTGCAATCACATAGTACCCTTTGAATAACAGTATTTACTTGCATTTATTTCAAATCAAATGGCATTTGCAATTATGAATCTAAGCATGGATTATTTTAAAATAACTTTAATTAGAATAAGAAATATAAAGCATTCTAATTCTAGAAGGAAGAATGATATGATACATGCATGTTCTTAGAAAACATAATGATATCTACTTTAAATCTTTTCAGTTGAAATTTGCATTTTATTTTTTCATCACCATTTTGGGATAACTTTTGCAAAAAGAAGTAGTCTCTCAATTACATCTTATCTTAGTTCATTGTCTAAGATGCAGACTGGCAAACATAGACATTTTTCTGTTATCCAATTTATAAGTCTTCCATATCCTTATCCATATATTGATTGCAAATTCATAATATCCTGAGATGAAACCAGATTTTAAAGCTACGATTGTGAATTTAAAATGTCTGCTATTTAGGTACCTACATCAATTAAATCAGGACAGAAACAGTAGAAAAACAAAGGTTAAAGTGCTGGCAAATGTTCTTGGTATGATTAACATAGCATTAGCATTGATTTTAGCCCTTCTGCTTGCTGCAAGCCTTTTAATACACCCTACATGTTCATAGTCTCCTCTGCTATGAGGGATAGTTAGGTGGAAAATGTTGAGAAACCCTAAAAGTTGGAAATATCAGTAATGTAACTGTTTTCTATATTTTTAAATATTTTGAATGTTTAATTGCCTGACAATTTTAAAATCAAATTACTGGCCAGGCATACTAGCTTGTACCTGTAATGCCAGCACTTTGGGAGGCTGAGGTGGGCGGATCACTTGAGGCCAGGAATTTGAGAGCAGCCTGGGCAACATAATGAGACCCCATCTCTACAAAAAATTAAAAATTAGTCAGACTTGGTGTGTTGTGCTTGTAGTCCCAGCTGCTTGGGAACAAGAGGCGAGAAGATTGCTTGAGCCCAGGGGTTTGAAGCTGCAGTGAGCTCTGATCCCACCACTGCACTCCAGCCTGGGTGGCAGAACAAGACCCCACCTGAAAAAAAAAAATTGATACATCATAGTCAGTGACTTTTAAACTTAATTCTTAATGTTCTATATTGCTAATATGGTTAAATTACAAATATGTAAAAATTCTTCACATATTAAGGCACCTTACTAATTTTCAGGAAAAACAGGAAATGCAAGTGACTATTACAGAACAATAAAAACACTAGTCATGAATGAGCATTGCCTAAACACCAAGCAAGTTTCTTTGTCTTTTACTTTCAAATTCTCAGTAGGTTTATAAGAGAAGATAATATTTTCTCTGGTTTATAAAGGAGAAAACAGGGTAAGAGAGCTTTAGTTAATTTTCACAAGCTATTTAATCGTGGCAGTGACAGCCAAATTCATAAACTTTTAAATTATGTTTCAGATTGCCTCATTTATGTGAGTTTGCTGTGGAAATAAGTAAAGTTTATATAGTAAAATAGATTCTCCACCTTCTTTTTCAGTCAAACTCATGCATTGGAATTTCAGTAACAATGATTACAAGTATTTTAATGCCAAGAAATATTTCCACTGTAGATGTCATAGCGCTTTAAGTACCTTAATAATTGATGGCATGTTTTCCCAATGTTAAAATTTTCTAAGATTTTATTTTCCCAATTTTTTCCTCCATGTAAGTGTCTGTAGTTCCTTTCCATGGCTTCTGATAATCTTATAGGAAACAACTCAAGGGCATCTTAAATGTGGTATGTTGTAACGGTAAAAGCAGGGACAAAATTCTGATTTTTAATTTAATGTTATTTTCTCAATGTAAAAAAAGGCCACCAAAATGAAATGGGGTAGGATGGTGATATTGTCAAATTTTATTTCAAAATTTACTTGTGATTGTTAGAAATAATTGAACAGACTGAATAATCTGAATTTACTTTTACTCGATATATATATATGTGTTTATATTAATCAAAGGACAAATATACAAACTTTTCTTATATTTTAAAACACTGTATTATATTGAATATGTTACCTCACTTAGTGTAATTCTGCCTGACATCAATTTTCAATGGTTGAAGTTTTTAAAATTAAAAATGTGGCCGCGTGCGGTGGCTCACGTGTGTAATCCTAGCACTTTGGGAGGCTGAGGCAGACAGATCACGTAAGCTCAGGAGTTTAAGACCAGCCTGAGCAACATGGCAAAGCCTTGTTACAAAAGTTACAGCTACTCGGGAGGCAGAGATGGGAGGATCGCCTGATCCCGGGGAGGTTAAGGCTGCAATGAACCAAGATCGTACCACAGCACTCCAGCCTGGATGACAGAGTGAGACCTCATCTCAAAACACATAAAAATAAAAAAGGTTATAAGGAAGTATTATGATTCAGTAAAAGTATACTTATAGTCTTTTTTTCTTAAATTTAAATTAATGTCTTGGACTGGAAAGACACTTAGAATGACAGTGGTTGCTTTTAGAGAGAAAATATAAGTTACTTCCACGTTGTTTTATTATTTCATATCTTAATGAATAACATCAGATATTTATTCTTTATTCTAGATTTTTTTTATCTTTAAATTTCTCCCCCAAAAGAAAACCAAGTAAATATATCAGGAAAAACATCTTTTATTTTTCCTGATTAAGTGATAATCTACGGTTTTTCTTATGAAGTGCTTAGAGGCTAGAAAGTTATTAGAAAAATCCAGAATGCTGCTATGTGTGCGTTTACACTAAATATTTTTAAACTAATTTTATTATCTTACATATGTTTCTGGGGGCTATTCTTCACATTAAATTGCTTATAAACACGGATATTTGATCATGGTCAGATTTGCACCATTAGAGTTTAACTGATAACTGGATTTCTAACTAAAATATTAGGGGCATTATGGCAAAGTAAAATATCAACAACAATTTTTAAAAAACCCACACAGAAATAGGATGATACATTTTTTTCTCTGCAGCTTATTAAATCTGTGCTCAAGAAAGGTCAAGAGACTTAACCTCTCTGAGTACAAATTTCTCATCTTTAAAATAGTTATAATATCTTCTTAACAGAACCATATTGAGGATTAGAAGGAAAAAAAAGAGAAGATGAGAGAGCACCTAACACAGTGCCAGCCACATGATAAATACTAATTTACTACATGAATTTATTTTGAAACTGTCTTAAAAAATAGTATGTAGTGATAACCACTAATTATTTGGTAATATATAACAGAATACTCAAGGCAAGATTTTGGAAAGATTCGAATGTGGCTTCTTAATTATATATTATATCCTAATTATCTATATGTATTGTATGTCTGATTACTAGTCAGTTAGAAAAAAGACAGAATATTCCCCTCCTTCAAACTATGCCAGGCTTAAAAACAATGGAAATTACTTAGATGGGAGAGAATGGAAATGAATGAGGACAAATTATCATCACTTGTTTAAATTATACTTAATTATTGAAGGAGTGATCTTTAAAAATTCATCATCATCTTACATTTTAGTAGCCTTTAATAGAAGCCTGACAGATTTCTATTAAAATAGAGAAATTGCTGAATTTCACTACTTAGAAAATTGTAATATATAAGACAGAAACGTGATATATGGTTTTAATTTATTCTAGTACTTCCAGTCTTCACAAAATGAATATTCACAAGTTGACTGATTTGATTGTAACTAAATCTAAATAAATGATTTATGAAGAGAACAAAATTGAATACATTAGAATACCATGAGGCAAATGCTATCCAAGGGACATAATTGATAAACGGAAAAAATTTACATCTGACAGCCAGCATCCATTTCCAGATATTCCTAGAGCAGGCATGGAACTTGCTATGTCATATGGACTAGATCACTGATTTTAGCATATAGATTTCTGAAACTTGAGCAAAAGTTTATTCTGGCCTTATAGGTCCAAAATGATAGAACCACCACAATGACTTTATTTTTCTAGCACATATAAATGTTATCACTTTTTATTTGTTTAGCAAATACTTGGAAAATTTACCCTTTGTCCTCCTAACTCCCATAGCAAGCCTCTGCTAAGTGAAGAGAAAAAAAGTAAGCTCTCATTAACTGAGTCACCTATTTATAGACATTATATGACACATTTTACATTTCTGTGTGTTATTTCATGCTCACAGCAATGTTGTAAGACAGGTGTTGACGGTGCTTTACTCTGCAGAAGAAAATAGTGATACTCAGTTACATATATTTTTCTTTGTATCTGTTTAAATATACTTTAAGTTCGGGGATACATGTGCAGAATGTGCAGGTTTGTTTTGTAGGTATACATGTGCAATGGTGGTTAAGTCATCTACATTAGATATTTCTCCTAATGCTATACCTTCCCTAAGCCCCACCCCCTGTTATCCCTCCCCCAGCCCCTCACCCCCCAGCAGGCCCTGGTGTGTGATGTACCCCTCCCTGTGTCCATGCATTCTCATTGTTCCATAGCCACTTATGAGTGAGAACATGTGGTGTTTGTGTTCTTGTGTAAGTTTGCTGAGAATGATGGTTTCCTGCTTTATCTATGGCCCTGCAAAGGACATAAACTCATTCTTTTTCTTTGGCTGCATGGTATTCTGTGGTGTACATGTGCCACATTTTCCCTGTCCAGTCTATCCTGGATGGGCATTTGGGTTGGTTCCAAGTCTGTGCTATTGTGAACAGTGTCATAATAAACATACGTGTGCATGTTTCTTTATAATAGAATGATTTATAATCCTTTGGGTATATACCTGGTAATGGGATTGCTGGGTCAAATGGTATTTCTGGTTCTAGATCCTTGAGGAATCGCCACACTGTCTTCCACAATGGTTGAACTAATTTACACTCCCGCCAACAGTGTAAAAGTGTTCCTATTTCTCCACATCCTCTGCAGCATCTGTTGTCTCCTGATTTTTTAATGATCGCTATTCTTACTGGCATGAGATGGTATCTCAATACGGTTTTGATTTGCATTTCTCTAATGACCAGCGATGATGAGCTTTTTTTCATTTGTTTGTTGGCTGCATAAATGTCTTCTTTTGAAAAGTGTCTGTTCATATCCTTTGCCCACTTTTTGATGGGGTTGTTTGTTTTGTTTTGTTTTTTCTTGTAAATTTGTTTTACTTCTTTGTAGATTCTCGATATTATCCCCTTTTCAGATGGGTAGATTACAAAATTTTTTTCCCATTCTGTCAATTGCTGATAGAATGATACTCTAATGATAGTTTCTTTTCCTGTGCAGAAGCTCTTTAATTAGATTCCATTTGTCTATTTTGGCTTATGTTGCCATTGCTTTTGGTGTTTTAGTCATGAAGTCCTTGCCCATGCCTATGGTCCTGAATGGTATTGCCTAGGTTTTTTTCTAGGGTTTTTATGACGTTTGGTCTTATGTTTAAATCTTCAATCCATCTCGAGTTAATTTTTGTATTTACACAGTATTAAAGTTTAGATTCAAAGTCAGATTTGTTTCATTTATGACACTGCTTCTTAAATGCTGAAAAATTGTTATATGATTTTTCCATTTATTTCCTTACAGGGACACATATGTTCTGAAATTATTCTATGCAACTTTTGCTTTTGGTTTGTGGTTAATATTTACATAATGATACATGATCATTCAAACATGAATAGTATCAGCACCCTGTGTTTTTTGGCAAAAGAAAGTATATGTATCAAAACTATTAACTTATAGCACAACTTTTAATCTATGCAGTTTATTATTCAGTCTTCAGATAAACAGTACAAAACCTAGATAAGAAAGTGAAATGAATTATTTAGGTCAAACCGGCTTTATATGTGCGTCCACTATGCATAATTTATCAAGAATTTTCTCCTTTTTTTGTAGGGATGACTTGTCAAGCTCGAACATCATATACTGAAGATGAAGTTCTTTGGGGTCATCGTTTTTTTCCTGTAATTTCCTTAGAAGAGGGATTCTTTAAAGTTGATTACTCTCAGTTCCATGCAACATTTGAAGTTCCCACCCCACCTTACAGTGTGAAAGAGCAGGAGGAAATGCTTCTCATGTCGTCCCCTTTAATAGCACCAGCCATAACTAATAGCAAAGAAAGACATAATTCTGTGGAATGCTTAGATGGACTAGATGACATTACTACAAAACTACCATCTAAGCTGCAGAAAATTACTGGAAGAGAAGACTTTCCCAAAAAACTCTTGAGGATGAGTTCTACAACTTCAGAAAAAGCCTACAGCTTGGGAGACTTGCCCATGAAACTTCAACGAATAAGTTCAGTTCCAGGCAACTCAGAAGAAAAACTGGTATCTAAAACCACAAAGATGTTATCAGATCCCATGAGCCAGTCTGTGGCTGATTTGCCACCAAAGCTTCAAAAGATGGCTGGAGGAGCAGCTAGGATGGAAGGGAACCTTCCAGCCAAATTAAGAAAAATGAACTCTGATCGCTTCACATAACAAAGCACTCCCTTAGAAATTATTTAATGTTTGATTTAGTAATAGTCCAATATTTGGCAATGAGGTAACTCTCCCTAAGGAATCTGAAAGTATATTTTCCTCCCAGTTCTACAAGCATATTTGAGAACCCTTCCTTTCCCAAGTATTGCTAATGTGCAGAAAGCCACAGTTATGAAGGGAGGACATAATAAGGAAGTTATTTATGGGCATGTATTATCACATCAAGCATGCAATAATGTGCAAATTTTGCATTTAGTTTTATGGCATGATTTATATATGGCATATTTATATTGTATATTCCGAAAAAAAAAATATATATATATATTTAAAGGGGAGAAACTCTCCCCAACATTTCTAACATATGTATTAAGCCAAACATGAGTGAATAGCTTTCAGGGCGATAAAACTAAATATATGTCTGTGTGTGTGTGTATGTATACACACATATACATATATATATATACATACACATACATACATACATATATATCTGATAAAATTGTGATGTTTTGTTCAAAGTTGTAGTTCTTGTGCATGTTTACTTTATTAGAGTAGGAAGGCTACTGGCATTAATTATTAATACCAAATATTTTAGCCTTAAATTTTTGTCATTTTAAAATCTGATTTAATGTTTTCTGCTGTTTAAGGTCCTGGGAGGCTTTCAATTGTATTTTATATGAGAGAATCACACAAGTTTGTGCTATTTATGGCCCTGCAAAAATATAATCATTACATGTTTAATTGTAAATTTTAGAGCATACCAGTACTAGTATAGCATTGAACATTTCTTATGATTTTTAAAAGTTGCTAGTACTGGGGAGAAATAATTGTTGATTAATTTGAGAATTATTCTTTTCCTAGACGAATTAAAATCTGGAAATCTGTTCTGTATAAGATCTAATACAAAGATGAGCTCTGAACAAACGCTGAATCATTGTTAATAGACAGTAGCCAAGTTATATTGAATATATCAGAATCTGTGTGAAGTTACACATTAATGGTCCCTGTTTCAAACTAAGTCAATTGGAAACATTTTCATTCTTTTTTCCGGAAATTACCTTCATTTAAAAAACCAATCATTTTAAGAAGACATGACAATGCAATGAAACAGATGATAAATATTTATGCTTAAAATATGTATGTCTAATTGAGTCTCCTTTTTATTCTGTTTTCTTGTTTATGACATTTGTTGTAACAGGATAGACTTTTTCCTCACCTAGGGAACCTATCCCATGCCTGTCACTTATCGTTCTGGAGGAAGTTTTTGCACAGACCTGAAAGAGATTAAAATTAGATAAATTGAAGATATCTTAGACACAGTTTTTTGGTGAACACACTGATTTTATTGTTGTCTTGGATCCCTGGTCTACCCAAATAATTTTAACAGTACTGTTTGTCTGATCCCAAAGTCTGATATTTATGACTCACTAGCAGGAATCAAAACTAGTGATCAGTAGAACACTTTCAGAATAAAAATTTGGAATGCAGAGACTTTTATGAAAATTTAAAAGTGCTCCTTAACAGAATATCACGGGTTTTCCTATGAAACTTCTGTAAGAATTGTAATTTAAGTCTGCCCCAAATTAAAAAAAATTCTCATTAATATGTAAGTCGTTAATTGCTAGTTTGGGCTCTTATTATTTCCTATTTTTTAACAATATTGTGATAATTTTATTATTGGCAAATTATTCATCAACACTTCATTGACTATAATAATACCTTCTGGCTACCTCTGTATCAACCAAATTCTGTAGGTGCAAATATATACCAGGGAATTGTTACTGGCAAAATGATCAGTCTTGAGTGTGCATCCACTGTGAATGGAGCAAATTGCCCTATACCCATTAATAACCAAGCTTTCTGATTTGGTGGATGTAGGGAACAAAATAGTGACAGAGAAAGAAAGGGGTCCACAGGGCATGATGTATTTATCAGCAGTGGAAAAAAGTGCACGGATCATTTAGTCCAAGAACTTAAAACTAAATAGAGCCATAATTTACTTTGGAGAGTCATTTTAATTTGTCTTTGGTCCCAAGGAGAAGATGGAACCAAAAACAAACTCTCCAAGTATATTCACACATTCAAAAAAATTTTTTGTATGCCTTCTATATCATAGGCATTTTTAGTTCCTGGGGATTTGGACATAACTAAGTCAGAGGAGGTCATTGCTCACCATGAACACTGTATATCAGAAGGAGAGTGGGGAGGAGACAAAAACAAGACCACTTCAGACAGTCAAAATATCAGTTAAGAGAATGAAAACAGGCCAGGCACCGTGGCTCACGCCTGTAATCCCAGTGCTTTGGGAGACCGAGGTGGGTGGATCCCTGAGGTCAAGAATTTGAGACCAGCCTGAACAACATGGCGAATTCCTGTCTTTACTAAAAATACAAAAATTAGCTGGGTGTGGTGGCAGGTGCTTATAACCCCAGCTACTGGAGAAGCTGAGGCAGGAGAATCGCTTGAACCTGGGAAGCGGAGGTTGCAGTGAGCTGAGATTGCACCACTGCACTCAGCCTGGGTGACAGAGCGAGACTCCATCACAACATCTAAAAAAAAAAAAAAAAAAAAAAAAAGAAGAAGAAAAAAGAGTGAAAACAGGGTAACGTAATGCAAAGTGACTGTGTGGAGTAAGAACTGATTAATTTAGAAAATGTGACTGGCTCAGGATGGGGATAATATGTGAACAGAACTCTATCTGATTGGTGAGAAAGAACTACTGTTGTTGAAATTACTTTATCTGAGTGAATGCTATTCTTTTATCTTTTCCACACGTGTGTGGGAAAGGTATGATTTCTGCATGTAATTGCAGTTTAACTTTTATTTCTAGGTTGATGATAGGTCCCAGTTTACCCAGGAAAATTCCAGTTTATACCTGTTGTACCTGTGTAATTATTTGTAGCACTCCCTTTCACTCTTATAATGTCTTGGTTTGGATGATACATGGTGAAGTTTTTGTTGAAACTAAATTATGAAGTCTGATATATTTGGATAAAAATAAAGAATTGCTTTTCTTCTCCTTTTGCTGACTTTTTGACACATCATTCTAAGCAAAATCATCTCAGCTTCATATATTTCAGCCTGAAGTACTTCTTACCAAAGTTATTTCATGTAACATTTGTTCAATATGTTCGTGATATGTCTTTCAGCAATGAAAAGTTATGCATTTTACTGAATGAATGAAAACTTAGCCTCTGTTATTTCCATTTCTGAAAGTTGTAAGAGCTCACATCAAAGAAAGTAAAAGTCAATTTAAGCCTAGATAATTTTCAGCTCACCAATGTGATGGCTATTGGAAAGGAAAACCTAATATGATCATTGAACTGAATAACTCTACGTGTAAACAGGTGGAGACTAGACTTTATTTATTAGCATTTTCATGGTATAGGTCCTGTTATAGTAAGATATTTCATTCTATTTATCAAAATGGTGTAAATAAAAGAAATATAATTATTTTGATAATGCTTATCTTCAACTTAAATATTTATTCTTTTCAGAAATATGTGAATACACTTGTAAATATATACAAAATGAAAAATAAGGATATTTTATCATTAATTATTTCTGAAAGATTCTTCTTATGCTGTTTTAAATTTATCTACGTATGGCTTAAAGTATTATGAAAAGAGCCTTTTTGTCTGGACAAAATGGGCTCATAATACAGTATTTCTATTGGAGGAAGACTGGGGTCATGGGAAAACTGGCTTACATTCTATTAGTTCTTACATTCTTCAGAATTTATGTTTGAATTACATTGTACATAAAATCAGCATCAACCTAATTGCAATTTCTGGCATGCAATTTATAATTATTTAAGTGTACAAGGTCATTTAGGTTCAAAGAAACAAACTCATGTATTCAATACTGCAAGTTTAATTTTATAAAAAATGATATTAAACTTTTGAAACATGATTGGGTTTAATTTTTACAGTGTGCTCATCCTTTTTACACTCTTCACCACTTAATTAGTCACATTTCTTGACTCAGTTTATCAAAAGACTCTTAATTCCTAAAAGACAATAATTAATTCCATCACAAGTCATTCCTTGATAATTCCTTTTATTTGGGCTGCTTATTGATAAGATGCTTCAGCAATACGGAATGTCAACTTAGTAATGCAGATACTCAGGACCTACGTTGCTTGGAGGAAGCTTCATGCTTATCCTATCCCTTGCTGAACCAGTGTTTTAAACACTACAGTAAGTAAAGCAGACAAATGCATAGTTTTTCTAATTTTGTTTATCCAATCATCTTTTAATAAAGCATTCAGTTGCTTCACTTGTGTTTCATAGAAAAATGTGTTCTGAACCTTGGATCAGATCAGTTTTGTGATGTGTAATGTGCCCAACTCCCAGGCATCTCATAGAATTAATCTAGAAAAGCTAAGTTGCCACAGCTTCTGACCTAGTGGAGTTCCATAGGGATGGTCTTTTGTCATTTAGTAGAATTGCTAGGGTTGTTCCTCAATATATCTTTTGTTGTTGTTGTTTACAATTTTCTTCTGGACTTTCTTGTTGCTTAAAAGTCTATTGTATGTCTGATTGCGGTGTTTCAGAGAGGAGAATATTTGCATATTCTCTTTGACTTAAGTATTCTTCAGTTTAACTGTGATTTCTTTGGGATTTTTAAAATCTACTCGTAAAGCTTTCTTGAAATCATGGCTGTTTCAGAATATCCAGGACTGTTTCTGAGCAATGGATGCTATTCAGAACAAATATAGTATGCCTACTATATCCTTAGTATCCTATTGTTTACTAAGGACAAAATCCATACTTCTATTTATCCTCTCCCATCTCTGAATGTGTCAATCACATGCATAGTGACTTGCACATGTTATTTGAATATTCAAAACAATTCTGCATGGTAAAGATCATCCCTATTTTACAGTTGAAGAAATTTATTCTCAGTTAGGCTGTTTAGCGGGCTTTTTAATTAGATCCATAAACATGAGGTGTAGCTTCTGCTCCCTGGGAGTGTAAAGACTAAAGAGAATCCCTTTTTTAAACAACTATGTATTCCAGAAAATTTGGATGCATGAGTATAAATATTCAATGACTGTGTGCAATGGCTTCTAACCTAACAGAATGCCTTGTCCATTGGAGTTCGTGTTTTTCCTTGCTGTGATTTGGAGAAGTGGTGGATGGAAAATGACAGCAGTGTTAGGAGTAGCTGTGGTCAGAATTGTGTGTTGGCTAAAGGAAAAAAAAGTATATAGAAAGCGAGGACAGATAAAAATGATGAAAATGAGGAGGAAAGTAAATACTTGAAGTGTTGCACAAAGAAATACATAAGTGGCAAAGAGGTAAAAATGAAAAAGGTAAGCTGAAAAATCAAGAGTCCACTGGATACTGAAAATAATATTTCAAATAAGCAGAAAGTTGCTTCAAACCCAGGTACCTCAGATTCAGAGTTTTTTTGTTTTTTGTTTTTAAATGATACAGTAAGATTTTGTTGTATTTCCCTCATGTATTTATTAAACAAATAAAGTGTCATAGAAATCTAAAATAGGCCAGGCATAGTGGCTCACCTATAATCTCAGCACTTTGGGAGGCCAAGGCAGGAGGATTGCTTGAGCCCAGGGGTTTGAGACCAGCCTGGGCAATAGTCAGACCTCATCTCTACTAACAATACGTTTAAAAAAATTGGCTGGGCATAGTGGCATGTGCCTATAGCCCCAGCTACTAGGGAAGCTGAAGTGGGAGGATCGCTTGAGCCCAGGAGTTTAAGGTTATAGTGAGTTATGATCTATGTCAGTGCACCCCAGCCTGGGTGACAGAGTGAGACCTTGTCACAAAAGAAAAGAAAGAATAAAAAGAAAAAGAAAGAAACCTAAAACAGCCACTTTGTCTCTTCCAAATCCTACGCTATTCCATTTCTCTCCCTCATCGGAAGTCATCACTACCTAGAAATGTGTGTGTATATTTCCCGTGCTAGTCTGTATATGTATACTGTATACACATAAATTTATATGTAATACATACTATAATGATATGATGTTTTATTTGAATATATTTCTATAAAAATTTTCTATAAATATGTGATATTTATATATACAATATATTTGTTATATAAATGTTTCTATAAAATATATGCTATATATAACATGTTCTCTATATATTTAATATAAATATAAATATTCATACATACCCACCTACTGATAACTTTGTTTTTGTTTTTTCTGCCTTGTCTTGGATTTTAAAGTGTTTTCTTTATTTGTCTTTTTTAAAAAAACGTTTCGTGTCTATTATTTTAGTAACTCTCAAAATTTAAACTTGCATATAGCACCTAATGAAACAAAAGCTAATTAACATCTCCAACTTCCTTTCAAACAGCACAAGCATCTTATACCATATTAAATTCAGCCACGTCTTCCCATTTTCTCTGCTATTTTTGCATAGTATTATACTTGTTTTTAATGTTTTAACAAAAAATTGTTATTTTTATGTCAATGCATTTTCATAATTGACTATATATTTACTGATTTCTTCATTCACCATAGCTTCTTGCACCTTACTCCTTCATTCTTCTTTCTCTTTTCTTTCTTAAGTATACATTTTAACAGTTATTTAGGCAAACATACGTGGTAAGAAACTTTCAGTTCTTGATCATCTGAAATGTCTTTTTTCTTTTTTTTACTTTTTTTTTTCTGGACGTTCTTTTTGATTAAAAGTGTATTATATGTCTAATTGATGTGTTTTCAGGAAGGAAGGTATTTTCATATTCTTTCGTTTCACTATGATTTCATGATTCAGGAGCCAGGTAACAAATTTTGTTTTCCCATAGGATAACCTGGAGAAGATATCCATAATTGCATGATGCTTAGGTTTGAGGTTTCAGCTTCTTCCAGAATACCTTCTGCTCTCTCCATAGCCTTGTGCACAGATAAGCTTCCTTGTCACTGGGACTTAGGTGAAAAGTTTGGTTCCTGATAAGGTTTTACAGAGCCCTAGACTTATTCAGGGGCTTCAGTTCTAGTTTCCTGTTTAACAAGTACCTAAGTTGTATCTTTGCCATTAAAGGTGTTAAAAATCTCAGTTCCCAAATTAGAATCTATCTCTAAGTCTAATTCTCTTGAATTTACACACACACAGACACACACACACACACACACACTCTCTCTCTCTGTCACATACATGAAAGAACCTCCTGAATTTTAAAGACATTGTTTCGTGTATGTGTGTGTGTGTGTGTGAATATATATACACACACACACGAATTCAAATATACATGTGCATGTCTACACACACACACACACATATATATATATGGTAGAAAAATAAAGACTCATGAAGTGTTTACAAGGCTTGTGACAATAAAAAGCCCCCACTCTCTACCTACTGTCTCTTTACTCTGTCCCCAGAGACAAAGACTTTCGACCCTTTCAAATGACTCTATTCTTATTTACATGCAAGTTTCTAATCATTCTTTTATGGCTTCCCTTGATTTTCTATTTTGGGGCATTATTTGTTTGCCTTCTGCTGTGGTAAATGATTTAGCTCTATTTTAACTCTTGCTACCCACTATACATCTACAATATCCACTCTAGCATGGTTAAATTTCCAACAGTTATATTTTAATGGTTTAATTATCAATGTTCTTATTAATTGAGCCCCATGTATTTTGGGCATTTTTCTCACCCTTTGCAGCTTCCTTCTCCTAGAGCTGATAACTGTCTTCTTTGTTCATTTATGTACATATCACTAATATAGCCATAGAGTCTTTCCCAACTATGTAATGCTTTCCTGTTAATGTTTCAGACTCATTAGATAGTCTAACAGTTTTATCTTCTTGAAGAACCGTCTGTCAAGACGTTTGGACCTGCTCTATGAAGGAAAGTTCTTTATGACTTCTGTACAAGTGTTGTCTTGGGATCGTCTTTTGTCATTGTACTGGAGAGTCTATTCACCTTGTTCTCAGTGTAGAAACCCTATTTCATTGAGAAGGCTTTCTTCTTCCTGTTTTTACCCTTTGTTATGTTTTGATAAAATTTGTTTTGATAAAACATATTTTCCAAGAGTTTCTGAGAAAGAAGTAGTGCTAAACTTTTAGAGACCTCACATATATTTAAATAAATCTTTACCTTATGATTGTTTGGCCTCTTGTAGAAATAATTTTTTCTTCTGAGTTTCAGTGACATTGTTCTCTTTTTTCTAGTTTCTGGTGTTGTTATTGAGATGTCTGAAACCGTTCTGAATTTTAATCTTTTATATGAAGCTAATTTTTCTCCTTAAAGCTCTGGAGACAATTTTATTATTCTCCAATGTTCTAAAATTTTCAAATGATCTATATAGGTATGGGTCCACTTATTCCCTCTTGTTGGGCCTTTGCAATATGTATGCCCATGCTCGTCTCCATTTTCCTCTATTCGTTCTTTCTGGAATTTTTATTATTTGGATGTTGGACTGCTTGGACTGTTACTCTAACACTTTCATGTTTCCTATTTTATCTTTTTGCATTTTTTTTCTGTACTATATTGGGAACTTTCTGACTTTATCCTTTATGATTTTTATATCTGTCCATTTATTTCACTTTAGATCTTTGATCTTCCAGATTTTCATTTTTGCTATACTAGTTTTAATTTTCAAGTACTTTCCCCTATTCTATAAATGTTTCCTTTTTCAAGAGTCCTTTTGTTGTTTCATGAATGCATAATTTTAGCTCTCAAATTATTAAAGATACTGTATTTTAAATGTTTTTCCTCTCTGCATTGTACCTATTTCTAATTTCTTTTTATATGTGTGATTTGGGGTCTATATTTAATATTAGATTGTTTTCTCATATATCTGGTGACTTAGGTCTTTTCTCGTACTAAAAAAAATGGAGCAATTACAATGATCAATGAAGTTCTGGGCAAATGTATGGGGTAAATGAAACTGGCCTTCACTGGTGTGTGATGTGGTTGAGCTATTTACCTGAATTTAGTATATCCTTCAGCCTGTTAAGGTCAGTAACTATGCCCAGGTAAGGCTCTTTTAATCTTCTCTTGCAGTCCGTGAAGTGTTGGTACCTGGTCACCAATGTTCAGAGGGAACAGTGGGTTCAAGAATGACTATCTTTATCCTCTTTTCAGAATAGTATCCTCATTCTCAAGAGTATTTAGGCTTCTTATTCTAGATACAGTTATGCCCCCATCCAGAAATAAACCTTCAGTTTTCTGCCAGAATATAAGAGAAGCAATCAACAGATTGAGTTGATTAGAAGGGGATCTCGGCTCACTGCAACTTCCATCTCCTGGGTTCAAGCGATTCTCCTGCCTCAGCCTCCGGAGTAGCTGGGACTACAAGTGCCTGTCACCATGCCTACATGATTTTTGTATTTTTAGTAGAGACAGGGTTTCACCATATTGGCCAGACTGGTCTCGAACTCTTGACCTTGTGATCCACTTGCCTCAGCCTCCCAAAGTGCTGGGATTACAGGCATGAGTCACTGCACCCAGACAAGGAATCTGCTTCTTAAATAGGCTTCCAATGATTTTTTGATATAATCTCCTTTTCTGAACTCTTCACTCTACTATGCTTCAAAATCCCCCAACTACCATTTTAGTAATTTCAGAAAGTAATAAATAAATAAATGCTTATATTTAAGTCACTTTTAGTCTTAATGAACAAACTTAATGTATTTAATTAGACTATAGTATCACTGTTGTGATAAATTATCACAAATTTAGAAGGCTACATAACACAAATGTTCTTACGGTTCTGAAGCTCTGATATTGTTTTCACTGGGCTAAAATTAATGTCTCACCAGGGCTGAGTTTTCTTCTGGAGGCTCTAGAAGAGAATTCGTTTCCATGTCTTTTTCAATGTCTAGAGCCCGCCCACATTTTTTGGCTTCTTGCCCTTTCCCCCCATCATCAAAGCCAGCAAAATAACCTCCCTCTGTGCCTTTATTCTGTAGTCCTATCTAGCTCTGACTCTATTCTACATTATTCTCACAAACCTGGGAAACATTGCAATTACATTGGGGTAGGTAATCCAAGATAATCTCACCATCTCATAATTTCAAGGTCCTTGGCCTAATCACATCTTCCAGTCCCTTTTGCAGAGTAAAGTCATATATTCACAAGTTCCAGATATCAAAATACAGACATCTTTGGGGATCATTATTCTGCCTACCCCACTAAACTTTCTTTCTTCTTCCCTTTTATAAAAAGAGAATATAGAATTTTTCTAAAGTGTGTTCTTTCCCAAATCTAAGTATATTTATAAAAATTTTAAAATAAGAGAAGACACTTATTTCTATTAATGACATCTTTCCTTGTGAAGAAATATATTTACCCATATATTGTTTTAATTATTCTCTTCAAAATCGATATCTGTTACAGTCTGCGAACAAATGCTCGGCCAGGTTTTATTTTATACTTCTTCCTTGAAGATAAAACAAAACAAAACAAAACAGATTAAAATTAACATCTATAACTTCAATATTCTGAATCTAAGAGTGCATCTAAGTACACTTTCTTTTGGCTAGTTACCCTACCCTATAGCCTTAAAACAGTATTAAGAGTAGATTTAACTTTTAGTAGATCAACTTGAAGAGCTGGTGTCAGTGTTTATTGGAAGAAAAGTATAACTGTGCCACACAAACACATAACATGTATAAAAATTTGTGTTCTAGAAATAAATTTTAGAAATAAATTCCAGTGTATTTCAGATAATCAATGAAATGTACACTGTGACTTTGGATGGGCCCATGAGAGTGGACACTTTGATCAATATTTAAGTTTCAGTGGCTGACTCAATGAGAAGAATTAATTAGAAAATAGCATTTAGATGCAGGTTTAGTTTCGTAAATGAAAGCTGCTAGCATATCCTCTATTAGTATCCTGTTGTCATACAGAAGGCTGTGAAGAAATTTATGGCTTGCTTTCTTAGTAAGAATTCCCAAATAATTATTGTTTTTTGTTACCAACTTTTATCTCCCATCCATCTCACAGCTTAAGTGATTTCTTAGTTTCATAAAGCAAGCTATATTAAACGGAAAAGTGGGCAAAGAATAAAACAATTATACTATAGTCTCATATTGTTGCAGTACAATACAGATCTCAGCTCACTGGCTCTCTCTTTCCATATATATAACATTTATAGTGCGAAAACATATTTCATTATTTTAAAGTGAGATTTATGTTTTACATTATCTACATCTTTCTTAAAATATCTAGATTTGTACATGTGAATAAACTCTCTCATCTAACTATAGTATTTTAATTAAATATAAGAATCATGTATATAATGCCAGCCATTACAGAGTTGATGTTCAACTGTAAAGAAGACATTAAGTGGAAGATATTTGGAAAAGTGAGATCTATATTATGCTAGAAGTGTATAATGATTAAAAAAAGATTAATCAGAAAGCTTAGGCTTGTGAATTGATAAAATTATTATTGATGTCTAAGGTGTAGGAAAAAATTTGCTTTGGAAATTATGCATCATACTTAAAGAGCATAGTTTCCCCTCCAAATGAGAATTAAAATGTTGGAATAGAACAAAAAAGCTGTGAATGAGCACTATTCAAATCAATATTCTCTTATCCTGAACCAAAAAGAGATTATTTAGTCACTTTTTGTGTGCTTATTTGTAATCATAAAGTATTTCCCAATACTTTATGATTACTTTTGAAATTGTTAAGCATGGCTTTTTTTTTTAATAGAGAAATAAGGTTTATTTTGGTTCATGGTTCTGCAGGATGTATAAGATGTGGCACCAGCATCAGTACCTGCTCTTGGTCAGGTCTTGGGAAGTTCACAATTATGGTGGAAGGTGAAGGAAGGGCAGGCAGTGTTACATCGCAAGAGAGGGAGTAAGGGGTGGAGTGAAGGCACCACACTCTTTTAAATAAGCGGATCTCATGTGAACTTAGAGCAAGAATTCACTCATTACCGTAAGGAAGGCACCAAGCCATTTATGAGGAATCTGCCCCCATGACCAAAACACCTCCCACCATTATTCCTGACATTTTGTGACCATGAGAGAGAGGCCAAAAGACCCACAGATAAGTGGGCCCTGACATTACTGAAGCACTGAACCAGTGCTAGTAGACATCTAACTTCATATTTCTCTTATGTGAGGAAACATAAACCCTCTTTGTTTAAGGCATTGAAATGAAGGATTCTGTTACTTGCAGCCCAAGTATTTCTTACTAACAGCTCTTCTTTTCAAAATTTTCCATTTCTCACTTAAAAAGAAATTCACCAGCTCTATGTAGTAAATATGAAAAAATTCTCACAAATATTAAAATAAGATTTTAAAAGACAGAATTGCAGAGTAGGGAACATAATTTTGAAAAAGAAGAGTGTTGGAGAACTCACACTGCCTGATTTTAAGACTTATTCTAAAACTAAGCATTTATAAAGTCTTTAAAAATGAAAATATTGCTATTGGTAAAAGGACAGATATGTGGATGAATGGAACACAATACAAAGCCCCAAGAATACAGGATTGCAAACTAGACATCACTCTGGAGCATTTCTGTAGAGGAAATATTCAACCACCCAAATTACCACTTCCACTTACAGTGTCAAGCCAGCTAAATTCCTAGGGAGTTTTTCTTAACCTGAGATAAATCCTAATCATAATGAATATGTTTAAAGGTAAATTCTTCATTAGCCTTTCCTTGAATAGGCTTTTTCTGCTTTTGAGTCTTCTTTCTATTCACCCCTATCTCCTTGGGGCTTTAGGAAAATTCCTCTGGCTATATGTGAGCCAGTCCTGGTCCTGCCAATTCTCAGTATACCTCTAGTCTGGAGCAGGTACAAGGAATGTTCTTTCCAGCATGCCAAATTCCCTTCTCCTGCCTTTACTAATTTTGTTTTCTTCTAGACACCTCATCTACCCGCCTCCCTCAGTTGTCTTTGGCTCATAGATTATGAATCTGATCACCCTATCCCCTTACTTAAAACTCCCAATGGATGCTCCTTTCCATGGGTTTGTTCCTTCAACCCAGCAAGGGTCTGATGGCTTTTTATAGGGAAGTCTTTACTTGAGAATTATGGAAACAGTTTTTACTACATATAAAATTTGCACCACCTCTTGCTGAGGTGGTACAAATGAACTTTGTTAGTGTTCATGTACAGAAGTTTTAAATCTAAACAGAGACTCATCAACTTAAAAGCTTTAGGTCGACAATCACTTGTTTGGCCAATTTTGTGTCATATTGTAGGTTTTATGGTATTCAGTAGGATTATACAAAATAATAAGGGGAAAAAGTTATAAACTTATTAGAAATGACTGACAATTAAAATACAGTAAATGTTTTGAAACATAATTGTACAGCATGCTATGGGAAAACTGAAGAAGGTGATTTAACTCATGCATGTTGTGAAATTGGGTGGGGCTAAAAAATGTGGGAAGATCTTGAAGAGTATTTTATAGTAAAGAATACTGGAATTGTGTTTTAGAAGACTTGAATAAATTACATAGACAATGAAAAGGAGAAAATGTAAAGAAAGAAGCCTCTATAGATGCATAGAATTTGGAAAGAATATTATGTTTTGCAAAGACAAGTTTAAGAAGAGTAGAATTGGGGTGTGAGAAATGCATTAATATCGGAAATGTATAAACAAGAAGGCATATTCACAATGTGCATTATAACCTACAGAAAATAGTTGGATTTTTATGTTACAAGCAACTTTTAAATATTTTAACGGGATGGTAAGCAGATATGCATTTTAGAGAATTTACTTCGCCAAAATGTGCTAAAGATAAATAAACTCCTCAATTTTTACTTCATTGGAACCAAAATATTTTTCATTAAACTTTATAGCTTACATTTTTCAGAAAAATAATTTATGAAGGTTAAAAAAATTACATTAAAAGATGAGTAATATCAAATACCCAATAAGATAAGGGAAAAAGCAAAAATCATTCTAAATGCAAAAGATAATATAGATACTATTACCAAATGCAATATTTCACTGTTGTCAGATCAGATTTAGAAAAGTGAAGGGATCATGTTTGTGGTTTCCCTTATCTGAAAAAGAGAAAACAAACAGTTGCCCAAAGGCCAATCAAAAGTTTTAGCACTTTTTAGTTCTCATTAGACTTTCACAACAATGTCTCTTTCCTCAAGCATTGCAATCAAGCACTCCATCTGAACCATTTCCAGAAGGAAGTTGTCTTGAAAGTTTATGCTCTATCTTTTTTTCCTCTTGTTGCATTTAAGAGCATGAAGTTTGTTTAAATAAAGGCAGTAAAATCCAGACTGTGAAGAAGCAAGTATGAGAATTATAAAAATATTGATATTCAGGTGCTTGCTAACCAAGAGGTGATTTTGTATTAGGTATGTGTTTCAGATGAATATTTCCTAGATGATATTTTTAAGAATAAACAAAAAAATGCCCAGTGATGGTACATTAAAAAAAATTCCCAATGGTGGTACATCTACAGTCATTTCAAGTAATATTATAGATATTCCATAATTTGAAATTTAATGAGTCATTTGTTAAATCACTAGAATTCAAAATATATCCAATGGAGGGCATTTTTTCAATAATTATTTGCATTAAAATAAATAATTAGTTATTAGAATATATAACTCTAGACAATAAGTATTCATACATTAATCTTCTCCTTCAACCGAAGGGTTCAGAATAGTGACTGATCAATATAGACAACATGTAGGCTGATATTCATACATAAGCCATCTACATTTACATTTCTGGAACTTGTATAAACTTTGATGAACTACAAATTAGAGTTGCTGCTTTACAATTTTAATTTACAGCTAATTCCAAAATCTAGAAAAATAGAAATGAAAGCACAGGCAACTGCTGGAATTTATGTTGGTGTCCATAAAATCAGAGATCATTTTGCAATGTCAAAAGAAATTGACTACCCTAATCAATATCTGGCTTGAGGGACACAAATGCAATTTGTCCTCTGAAGAGGTTGGTTGAGTTAAACATATGCCAGCCTCCATTTAGTCTTACAATATAACAAATGGAAAATCACACAATTATGGCAGATATTTTTGAGCTTACTAACACAGGTTCATTTTCAAATATCTCTCAGAACAACTTCTCAAGAGAGTGCTCACTTGGAAGAAATTCATTCCTGGACTTAATCTGAGTACCCAGAATGATTACTAGCAGCTGACTGGGCAAAAATCAAAAGGGATGCAATACTGAGAAGTCTGACAGGAAGAAAAAACAAGTCAGCCAAACTACACCTCAAATCAGTTTTGTGAAAAAATATATAAATTGCCAGATCACTAAACTAAGTACTTGCTTTAATTAGTGTTAGAATCCAAATGATCTAACATATTTTGGTATACATATAACTGTACACATTCTCAGAGAATTTGAAATGTGAAAATTATGCTATTTTTTAAGGAAAGAGACTACATTTATTATTTTAAATGCTTACATGTATAAATAATTTCAAAATAAATGTGTAATTAGAGAATAATATGGAAAATAGAAAAATACTCAGATAATTTTTCGCACATCAAGAGAACTATTTTTGTATTTGTTAATGAATGAGACGCTTAGGTCATGGAAAATTTCAGCTGGGTCGTGAGGAAGGAAATTATAATGGAGAAAACCCAGTGCCACTAGTGAGCACCAGGCCTCCATGTAAAACAATCTGGATGGTTCAATCAGTTTCCTTCATGCTGTAGCTTGATAGTTTGTCAATAACTATTTTCCATAAGCAGATGACACCTCAATTGCCAAACCATAGAAAGCTTTTTGTTTTGCTTAGCTATCTTCCAATGAGAATTCCCATGCTAGTAAGAATATGTTAATATTTCCTACTGAACTACATCAGGTTCTCTTCTTTAACAACAGCACAAGGAAGCAAATTTCTCAGCTTAAAATGAGTGTGCAATTGCCGTTAAAACCATCCCCCAGAAAGTTTTAGATAGGAACCCGGTAAACTCTTATTTAATCTGCATTCCTTTCACATCCAACACAATGATAGGTTCTAATAAAATATGCCATATAGTTGCCGAGTGCTATTTTCCTAATGAAGTCTAATTAAAGTGATGCCTTTCATCTTCCATCTTTGTATGAGAAATATATGAGCCTTCTTATCCCTGAATAATAATTAAGTGATGCACTATAATAATCCTACTACTCAGAAATAATATAATCAGGATAAGTAAGAAAAATTTCTTTTTCTTATAGCTGTAAGATTCATGGCAATGTGCTTCTTCAAAGCAAGCAAATGAGAGAGACCCCAGTAGGACTGTTGCTATATTTTTATGTATCACATACAAGTAATCTAAATCCCATTGCCTTTGGTATAGTCATTTCATTTAAGCAAGCCATAGCTCTTACACTCAAGAGGAGAGGATTACATAAAGGCATTAATTCCAGGAACTGGGAATCATATGAGGGATTTCTTCTTTCTGGCCTGGAGACTGATAATTTTGAATAGTTTAACAATCTAAATATATATAGATAATTTCCCAAGATTCTAGGTGAACAGGTAATTGCCAGAATATGTCCTCTGCTACTTTCTCCATCTTAAAAAATATAAAATATAGAGGACTTCATACAAACCTCCTGTAACTTACCAATTACATTTTTATTTAGTCCTATGTAAGTTTCAAAAATTTCTAAAACTGCTCAAAGCAAAGATACAAACCTATGAGTCACATCTTACCCATGATGTGAAATGAGACCTTTATGAAAAATCTATGTAGCCATAAGTAGGAGACAGAATTTTCTATTTATTGTATTTTTCTTTTCCAATATCAATTACAAATATATACTTACTCTATTTACTTGTTTATTTATTATTCATTTTATTTCTTTCTCTGCTTTTTAGATCCTCATCCACAAATGATTCTGAGATAGCTTTTAAATTACAATAAAAGTGTAAAATTTAAACAAAGTTATTTTTAATATAATTTAAATATGCTTTTAATAAGAGTATGCCCAAATCTAAATTAAACAGAAATTTGTGACATATAAGGTCTTATATTTTGTTTTAATTTGGCTGAGAAACTTGAGCTCACTTTACAGAAAAGTGAAATAAGGAATATTAATTTTTTTAAATCTAAAAAACTAACAGGAAAACAAAAAATGACAGTATAAAAATAATAAAACCATTATATCAATTATTAACATTCTTTTAGGTAGTATAAGTAAGCTAGAGATAATTTAAAGTATGTAAAGGGATTTGCATTGGTTACATGCATATAACATTTAATTTTATATAAGGGACCTGAGCATCTGCAGATTTTGGTATTTGCAGGGGCCCTCAAACCAATGCCCCATGGATATTGAGATTTTACACTATAGAAGCTCAGTCACGTTTACACCAGAATACATGTAAAAGAGTATTCATGGCTGGGCGTGGTACCTGTAATCCCAGCACACTGGGAGGCTGAGGCGGGTGGATCATGAGGTCAGAAGATAGAAACCATCCTGGCCAACATGATGAAACCCAGTTTCTACTAAAATACAAAAAAAAATAGCGGGTTGTGATGGCACACACCTGTAGTCCCAGCTACGTGGGAGGCTGAGGCAAAAGAATCACTCGAACCCAAGAGGCAGAGGTTGCAGTGAGCCAACACCCATGTGTCTTTCAACAGTAGAAAGAAAAAAGAAATCATGATAAATTCATAAAATTAAATGTTGTAATAAATGAAAATAAAGGATCTAGATTGTAGATAATATGGATTTATCTTGCATGCATAATATGTCAAAAAGAAAAAGATTTTTTTCAGATTTATTTTTCACATGGATTTTCACTAAGGACAGCTTAACAGATATCACAGATGTCATCAGATTCTGTCAGAAACTGGTTACTGAAATAACTAGGCTTATGTAGCCTATCCTGCAGTAGGTAAATAAAACAAAACAATCCCCCACCATGACTATCACCACAACAAGCCTCTTAAACTGTATTTTGAAAATTTCAACATATTTTGGTAACAACTTATTCAACAGAAAAAGTTGTGGTATTGCATTTCCCATGAACATAACAAGTAACAAGATGGCAATTTCTGAAAATATTCATAGGCTAAATATGAACCTGTTTCTAAAAGCACAATGTGATTTACAGCCAATGTTTTTGGTATTTTCTATGTATTTAGACCGTATAATGTCTTTTTAAAGGAAACTGATTTATCAACAATTTTTTCCATTGATAAGGTAGGCTTTTTATTTCTCCTTAAAATCTTTTCTTACATAAATAACTCCAGTGTGACTATAAGCCTGTGCATACAAGTTCATTCAATTATTGGATTCAAAAAGTGTTTTCAATCAGTAAGCATGTTTAAAAGTAAATTATTCTACAAATATATGTCCTTGTAGTAAGGTCAAAGTACACTTAAATCTACAAATAAGTGTTTATTTCACTAGATTTTTTTTTAAAAAAGCAGAACAAGCTTTGATGGTGGCTTTCATTTAGGGAGGGTAAAAATAGATTAGCTATTTTGTGTGTACATTTCAATACATGTTGGGTGTACAGAAATTGTTTAAAAAATAATTTGCCTTCTGAGATTAGTTTTTAAATTGGATGTTGAAATTTTAATTAGCAATATTCAATCCAAAAATTCTTATATAAGACAATGTTTTTCATAGAATATCTCAAAATCAGTGTGATCTTCAGATAAAGCTGACTGCAGAATAAACTTCTTAGACATTTTGACATTAGCATTCTTAAAGCTTTTTGATGAAGCAGAAATAGTGTTACTAATTTCCTCGTACAATTGTATCCATTTCTCTAGGAATTATGTTTTAGGCAATGCGGCAAAAAGAGTAAAAATAAAATCAAAGATGACAACAAGAATGAGTGGAGAGATATAAGCAAAATTCCAATAATGCTGAAGGGAAAGCGGTTTGTTACTCAACTGAAATGGAAAACATTTAAATCGAAGTTATATTAAGAAAGGAATGATATAGTAATAGAGGCTAGAGGCTGCAATTGCTTCTGAGAATTAAAGCCTTGGGAAGATCAAATGTTTGCCTGCATGTTTTGGCCTTCAGAGCTTGAGTCATGAAACAGATGAAAGATGAATTCTTTGCTTCAAAAGATGATGTTTTGATTTGACAGTATATGTAAGAGGAGATTTGTGATAAAGTGAAGTAGCAAGATAGAGAAGGAGATGAAATTATAGCATTGAAATGTACTGCCATGGTATTTGTAGGATGGCAAGCAAATACTAATAAACTTCTGAAAATATGAGTATTCTCTAATCAGCTTTTAGTTGCCCAAACTCTTTAAGATTTGAATAAACAGAAGGTTTTTTGTTTTTATTTTTGTGTTTCTAAGAAACCCACATATGAGCAAGCACTATGTGATATTTGTCTTCCTGTGCTTGGCTTATATCACTTAATGACTTCCAGTTTTATCCATACTGCTACAAATGACAGGATTTCCTTCTTTTTATGGCTGCATAATATTCTTTTGGGTATATACACTACATTATCTATATGCATTTATCCACTGAGGGGCACTTAGGTTGATTTAATGTTTTGGTTATTGTCATTAGTGCTGCATAAATGTAAGAGTGTAGATATCTCCTTGATATGTTGATTTTCTTTCTTTTGAATATATATTCAGTAATGAAATTACTGAATCATAAGGTGGTTCTATTTTAGTTTTAGTTATTTTTTTTTTTTTTTTTTTTTTTTAGAATCCTCTACACTATTCTCCATAGTGGTTTTACTAATTTACATTTGCATCAATTGTTTACTAGGGTTTTCCTTTCTGTACATCCGCACTAGAATCCACAAATATCTTTTTGATAAAAGCCATTTTAACTTTCACAAGATAATATATCATTGTGCATTTGATTTGCATTACTCTAATGATTAGTAGTGATGAGCATTTTTAATATACTCATTGACTATTTGTACGTCTTTTGTGAAATATCTATTCTGAACTACTGCCCATTTTAAAGCAGATTATTTATTTTTCTGCTATGGAGTTGTTTGAGCTCCTTATATATTCCAGTTATTAATGCCTTTTCAGATGAAGAGTTTTGCAACTATATTCTCCCATTCTGTGGGTTGTCTCTGCACTTTGTTAATTGCTTCCTTTGCCGTGTAGAAGCTTCTTAGCCTAGAAATGTAATCTCATTTCTCCATTTTTGCTTTGATTGCCTATACTTTTGATGTTTTATCTAAGAAATATTCTTCCTCAGACCAATGTCGCAGAGTTTTGCCCCAGTGTTTCCTTCTGGTAGTTTCATAGTTTTAAGCATAGAATTAAGTTTTTAATAAATTTTGATTTGATTTTTGTATATGGTTAGAGATAGGGTCTAGTTTCATTCCTCTGCACACACTTATCCAGTTTTTCCAGCACCATCTATTGAAGAGATTGTGCATTTCCCTATGAGTGTTCTTGGTACCTTTGTGGAAAATTAGTTGGCTGTGAATGCAAGGATTTATATCTGGATTCTCATTTCTATTCCATTGGTCTATGTGTCTGATTTTTATGCCAATATTATGCTGACTTGGTTACTATAGCATTGTAGTATATTTTGAAGTCAAACAGAATAAAAATTCTAGCTTTGTTCATTTTGTTCAGGATTTCTTTGGCTAATTGAGATACTTTGTATTTCCATATAAATTGTAGGATTCTTTTTTTTATATATTTTTATGAAGAATGTCACTGGCATTTTGATAGAGTTTGCATTGAATTTTCAAGTTGATTTGGGGAGTATTGCCATTTTAAGTATTTTATTTCTTTTAATTTATGAGAAGGGAATATCCTTCCATTTTCTTGAGTCCTCTCTAATTTCTTTCATCAGTGTTTTATGGTTTTTCTTGTATAGATCTTTCACTTATTTGATTGAATTGATTCTTACGTAATTCATAATTTTTTTTAATATTTGTTAATGAGATTATCTTTTTAAATTTGTTTTTTAGGTTTTCCTCTGTTGACATGTAGAGCTGTTGCTGATTTTTATTAACTTTTATTTTAGGTTCAAGGGTACATATGCAGGTTTGTTATGTAGGTAAATTGTGTGTCAAGAGGGAGTGGTGTACATAAGATTTCATCATCCAGGTAATAAGCATAATGCCCTATAGGTAGTTACTTACCCTCATTCTGCCCTTCACTCTCAAGTAGTCCACAGTGTCTGTTTTTCCCTTCTTTGTGTTCATGTGTACTTCTTGTTTAGCTCCCACTTGTAAGTGAGAACAAGCAGTATTTGGTTTTCTGTTATTGCATTACTTTGCTTAGGATAATAACCTCCAGCTTCATCCAGGATGTTGCAAAGGGCATGATCTTACTCTTTGTTATGGCTGTGTAGTATTCCATGCCAAACATTTCTCTACTTTAGTCAGAAAAGGCTGTCACCAAGTCCTTCTGAGATTTTCAACATCCTGTATTCTTTATGCCATGTTTCCTTTCCTCCAAATTCTTACCTGGATTTTTTTTCCAGTCTCCCTCTCTCTTTGTCTCTGTCTCTGTCTCATTCTCTCTGTGTCATCTTTTCCCCTTCCTTCTCTTTATACTCTTTCTTCTCCCCCTTTTAAAAAAATGTATTCCTGCACAGGAATACATGTGCAGGTTGTATAGGTAAATTGCCTGTCATGGGGGCTTGGTGTACAGATTATTTCATCACCAAAGTAAAAACATAGGACCTGATAGGTAGTTTTTTGATTCTCACCGTCTTCTCACCCTTCCACTTTCAAGTAGTGTCTGGTGTCTGTCATCCTTTCTTTATGTCCATGTGTACTCAATGTTTAACTCCCACTTACAAGTGAGAACATGTGGTATTTGGTTTTCCTGTCCCTGTGTTAGTTTCCTTAGGACAATAGCCTCCAACTCCATCAATGTAGCTGCAAAGAACATGATCTTGTTCTTTATTATGGCTGTGTAGTATACTATGGTGTATATGTGCCTTATTTTCTTTATCCAGTCCCCCATTGATGGGTCCTAGGTTGATTCCATGTCTTTGCTAATCTGAATAGGGTTGTGATGAACATACATGTGCATGTATCTTTATAGTAGAATTATTTATATTTTGTTGGGTATAATCCTAATAATGGGATTGCTATCTCAAATGGTAGTTCTAAGTTATTTGGGAAATCATGAAACTGCTTTCCACGATGACTGAACGAATTTAAATATCCACCAACAGTGTATAAGCATTCCTTTTCCTCCACAGCCTCACCAACATCTGTTACTTTTTGACATTTTAATAATAGCCATTCTGACTGGTGTGAGATGTTATCTCATTGTAGTTTTGATTTGCATTTCTCTAATAATAATTGCCGTTGAGCATCATTTCATATGCTTGTTGGCCATATCTCTGTCTTCTTTAGACAACTGTCTGTTCGTGTCCTTTGCCCCACTTTTTAATGGGGTTGTTTGTTTTTTGCTTCTAAGTTTCTTACACATTCTAGATATTAGACCTTTGTCAGATGCATAGTTTGCAAGTATTTTCTCCTATTCTGCAGGTTGTCTTTTTACTCTGTTGGTAGCTTCTTTTGCTGAGCAGATGCTCTTTAGTTTAATTAGGTGCCGTTTATCAATATTTATTTTTGTTGCAATGGCTTTTGGAGTCTTCAACATAAAATCATTGCCAGCGCCTATGTCCAGAATGGTATTTCCTAGGTAGGTTACCTTCTGGGCTTTATAGTTCTAGCTTACACATTTAAGTTTTTAATCTGTCTAGAGTTGGATCTTCTCTCCTTTTTTCTATTATTAGTCTAGCTATTTGTCTACCAATCTTATTTGTTACTTCAAAAAATTAATTTCTGAATTCGTTGATCTTTTGTATGGTTTTTCATGTGTCAATTTCCTTCAGTTCAATTCTGTTTTCAGCTTTTCTTATTTCTTGTCATGGACTAGCTCTGTGGTTGTTTTATTTTTGTTTTTCTAATTCCTTTCAGTTTGATGTTAGGCTGTTAATTTGGGCTCTTTCTAACTTTTTGATATGTGCATTTGGCACTATAAACTTTCCTCTTAACACTGCTTTAGCCATGTCTCAGAGATTCTAGTATGTTTTATGTTTCTTATCATTATTTATATTTCAAAGAGTTTCTTGATTTTTGCCTTAATTTCAATGATTACTGAAATGTCATTCAGGAGAAAGTTTTTAATTTCTATGTAATTGCATGGTTTTGAGAAATCTTTTCAGTATTGATTTCTGTTTTTATCACATCATGATCAAAAACCTCACTAAGCATGAGGTTGGTACAATTTCAGTTTCTTCTGAATTTGCTGATAATTGCTTTTTGGCCCACTGTATGGTCAGTTATGGAATACATGCCATATGCAGATGGGAGGAATGTATATTCTGTTATTTTTGGGTTTTGGTTGGAGAGTTCTATAGTTGCCTATTAAGTCTATTTGGCTAAGTGTCATATTCAGGACCCAAATATCTTCGTTAGTTTTCTGCCTTAATGATATGTTTCATACTTTCAGTGGGATATTGAAGTCTCTCCCTATTATTGTGTGGTTATCCATGAACTTGTTTAATGAGTCTGGGTGCCCCTGTGGTGAGTGCATATATATTTAGGATAATTAAGTCTTCTTATTAAATTGAAATTTTCACCGTTATGCAATCCCTTCTTTGTCTTTTTTTTTGTTGTTGTTGTTTAGGAGTATAATAATTTATTACATAACTTACAGGTACAAAGTGCAAGTGGCTTGACACCTCTGTTTCCCCAATCCTTTGAACTCTCTGGATCACTAACTTTCTTTAGGAAAGCAAATGGTTAAACGCAGACAGTAGCTAAATTCCAAATAAACACAAGATTCCAAACATGCATATTATTTTGATAGCAAAAGGCACAGAAAAACCAAAATTTCATTACTCCACAGTTTGCCTTTCCATTTAAAACTTGAATAGTTGGCCAGGCGCCGTGGCTCATGCCTGCAATCCCAGCACCCTGGGAGGCCCGGGCAGGCAGATCACCAGGTCAAGAGATCAAGACCATCCTGGCCAACATGGCGAAACCCTGTCTCCACTAAAAAATACAAAAATCAGCCGGGCATGGTGGCATGCCCCTGCAGTCCCAGCCGCTTGGGAGGCCGAGGCAGGAACATTGCCTGAACCTGGGAGGCAGAGGCCGCAGTGTGCCAAGATTGTGCCACTGCACTCCAGCCCAGCAACAAAGCGAGACTCTGTCTCAAAAAAAACAAAAAACAAAAAACAAAAAACTGGATAGTATAACACTTGAGCAGGAGAGATTTGGTTTCAGGAGTTAACCAGATTTAATTGTTTTTGGCAGGTTTAAAAACCCGTGAGAAGTTCACATTGACTTTTTGGTCTCCAGTCCACAAAATAATACTTCATTTGATAAGCTAAAGTAGAGAGCAATTTTATGGATTAACCTCTATCAAGGTGAAGCACATGAAAATTGGGCCTAAAGTCACAATGTATTAATCAGGATATAAAAAATTAAAATTTCACAGAGGTTTTCAGGGATGCTCATTTGTTAACAGTGGCCTATATATAATAATGCTATTTGTTAATAAATCCACACAACACAAAACAGTAATTAACTAATGAATTTTCGTTTTTTTCCCCAATACTAAAAAGGGATAATTATACAATCATTGTAATTTGATAGTATGTGTATCTGCTATTTAGGGCATACAATATCTGCAAACTATTACTATAAAATGTGGGGAATCCTGGAACTATAGTTAATACTGTAATTAAAAACGCCCCAAAGGCTGGGTGTGGTGGCTCACAACTGCAATTCCACCACTTTGGGAGACTGAAGCAGGTGGATCAATAGAAGTCAATTGTCTTTTTAGATCATTGTTGGTTTAAAGTCTGCTTTGTCTGAAATCAGAAAAACAACCCGCTTTTGTCTCTTTTTCATTTTCTTGGTATATTTTTCTCCATCCCTTTATTTTGAGCCTATGGATGCCATTGCAAGTGAGATGGGCCTCTTGAAGACAGCACACAGTTGGTTCTTGCTTCTTTATCCAACTTGCTGCCCTGTGCCTTTTAATTGGGATATTGAGCTCATGTACATTCATGTTTAATATTCACACGTGCAGATTTTTATCCTATCATTATTTTGTTAGCTGATTATTGTGCAAACTTTATTTTGTAGTTGCTTTCTAGTATCAGTGCTCTACGCATTCAACTATGTTTTTGTGATGGCTGGTAACAGTCTTTCAATTCCATATTTAGCACTACCTTAAGGACCTTTTGTAAGGCAGGTCTGGTGATAACAAATTTCCTTAGCATTTGTTTGATTGAAATTAATCTTATTTCTCCTTCACTTATGAAGCTTAGTTTGGCTAAATATAAAATTATTGGTAGTAATTTATTTAAAAATACTCAATATAGGCTCCCAATCTCTTCTTCCTTGTATAGCATTTCTCCTGAGAGGTCCACAGCCTAATGGTGTACCCTTTGTAGGTGACTGGCTTTTTTTCTCTAGAAACTTTTAACATTTTTTCTTTCATTTTGACCTTGGAGAATCTGATGACTATATGTCTTGAGGATGGTTATCTTTATAGTATATCACGGGGATTCTCTGCATTGCTAGCATTTGAATATTGGCCTCTCTAGCATGGTTGGGGGAATTTTCATGGACAATATCCTCAAATATGTTTTCCATGACTTTATTTATTTTTCATTTTGTTTCTTAGTTGTCATCTGCCTAAATTATTTTAGAGAACTGGTCTTTGAGCTGTGAATTTTTTTTTACTCAGTTTGGTCAATTCTTCCATTAATACTTGCAATTATATTATAAATTTATTGAAGTTAGTTTTTTTAGCTCTTAACAGATCAGTTTGCTTTTATCTTATAATTATCATTTCATCTTTTAGCTCCTGTATTGTATGATTGTATTCCTTTGATTACTGACTTGGATTTTGAATTTCTCCTGAATCTTCATTCCCATCCATATTCTGAGTACTGTTTCTGTCATTTGAGACATTTCAGTTTTTTTAAGAACCATTGCTGGGGAAGTAGTTGGGTCCTTTGGAGGTAAATCAACACTCTGGCTTTCTGAGTTGTCAGAATTCTTGCATTCATTCTTCCTCACATGTGAGGGCTGATGTTTCTTAAGTCTTTGAAGTTGTTGTTCCTTAGATTTTATTTCATTTTATTTTTGCTTTTATCTTATTTTGTGCCCTGATACACCACATGTTTGATTGTGGCATAAGGTGGGTTCAGGCAACTGGCTTCATTTCTGGAAGGCTTTAGGGGCCGACACTCAGCTCAGAACTCCTGACCTATGGACCCTAACTCTGGGGGTGTGTACAGAGCCCCCATATTTGTTCTATGACTCCTGCAGCTTAGAAACCTGCTATGATAGAGAGGCCTAGTTGTTCCTGGTCTGCCATCCACAATATCTGGATGGATAGTACTGTCCAAATCACTTTATTTGGCTGGTGGCAGTGGGATCCGTGCTTGTTCACTCATTCCAGCAGCTGTCCTAGCACAGTGGGGTGTGTATGTGCTGGCTGGGATGCGGTACCAGCAAGAGTAAGGCTGCTCCATTCCTGTGTGTTTGCACCAGCAGCAATGGAGACAGGGCATTGGTGAGGGTAGGGCCACTGTGTCCATGCATGCATTCACACACCAGCAGCATTGTTGGCATGCAGTTGCCCATGTTTGTGCATGGGTTTGAAGCAGCTGGGTGGTGGTAGCATGGAAGGGATGGTGTTTTTAGCATCCATGCATGTATTCACACTGGCAATGGCAATACAGCTAGGTGCCTGTGTGTCAGCAATGAGGTGGGATGGTGGAGTGCACTCACACTGGCAGAAGTTGCACAGGGGCTGTGTGTGCACATATGGGCCAGTGGATAAGGAGTCATGAGATCCACCTGCATACCTGTGTCAACTAAGAGGTAGGAGGGTGGTGATTGGCAAGTTGTGCTGAGAAAGCATTGTGGGAACACACTGGGGTGAGGTTGTAGATTGTCTGTAGCCTGTCTATGGGAATCAATCTACTGGGGTTCTATTGTGGTTTGGTATGGTTTACTAGTGAAGGAGCTATAATGAGGGCTCTGAGAAGACACCCTGTTTGAGCATCTAAGGCTGTATTGCAGGCAGACATGGTTAGGCTGGAGCCCAGGAGAGGCAAGCTGACAGAAGGCCCTCACAACTGAGTAGCCCTGACTAACAGGTAAAACCACACTGCTCCGTCCAGGTCTGACAGTCACCTGAAGGTTAAAGTCTCCTAGAGGAACATGGCCAGCCTTGAGAAAAGGGCATCCCTGGTTGTGCTTCTCCAAAGACATTCTGACACAAAAGCATGTGGGCTCTGCAAAGGCCAAATTCTACCTCTACTACCTTTCTAAGCTGCTCTTCCTACTAGCTCAAGTGTCCTTGGACACTTATTCAATTCGCCCGTCTGTGTCTTTGATTGGGGAATTTAATCCATTTAAATTTAGGATTAATATTGATATTTGTGAGTTTAATATTGTCGTTTAATGCTAGCTGGCTATTTTGGCCATTAGTTGATACAGATTCTTCATTATGGAGATACTCTTTACCTTTTGGTAAGTTTTTGGGATGACTGATACCGGTTGTTCCTTTCTGTGTATAGTGCTTCTTTCAGAAGTTCTTGTAAAGCAGGCCTGGTGGTGATGAAATCTCTGAGTGCTTGCTTGTTCACAAAAAATTTTATTTTTCCTTCATTGATGAAGCTTAATTTGGCTGGATATGAGATTCTTGTTTGAAAATTATTTTCTTTGAGGCTATTGAATACTGACCCCCACTCTCTTCTAGTTTGTAGGGTTTCAGCTGAGAGATCTGCTGTGAGTCTGATAGGCTTCCCTTTATGGGTAACCTGACCTTTCTCTCTAACTGCCCTTAGAATTTTCTCCTTTATTTCAACCCTGGTGAATCTAATGATTATGTGTCTTGGGGTTGCTTTACTTGAGGAATATCTTTGTGGTGTTCTCTGTATTACCTGAAGTTGAGTATTTTCCTGCCTTTCTAGGTTAGGAAAGTTTTCCTGAATAATATCCTGAAGAATATTTTCCAGCTTGGATTCATTATCTTCATGACATTCAGGTACATCTATCAACTGTAAATTAGGTCTTTTCACATAGTGCCATATTTCTTGGAGACTTTGCTCATTCCTTTTTACTGTTTCTTCTCTAATCTTGTCTTCTCGTTTCATTTCATTAAGTTGGTCTTCGGCCTCTGATATCCTTTCTTCTGCTTGACCAATTTGACTGTTAAAACCTGTGTATACTTCGCGGAGTTCTCGTATTGTATTCTTCAGTTATATTAATTCACTTATATTCCTCTATAGATTGTCTATTCTCGTTAGGATTTCATCAAACCTTTTTTCAAGGCTCTTAGTTTCTTTACATTGAGCTAGAACATGTTCTTTTAACTCACAGAAGTTTCTTATTATCCACCTTCTGAAGCCTAAATCTGTTAATGGAAAGCACTCGTTCTCTATCAGCCTTGTTCCCTTGTTGATGAGGAACTGTGATCCCCTGCAGAGGGAGAGGCATTCTGATTTTGGTATTCTCGGCCTTTTTATGCTGGTTTCTTCCCATCATTGTAAATTTATCCACCTGTCATCTTTGTAATTACTGACTTTCAAATTAGGTCTCTGAGTGGACATCCAACTTGTTGATTCCCAGCTCCGGAATCTGAGCAACCCACTGCGCTGGCCAAAACAGCAGCGTTAAGATTCGTGGTGCTTTTCTGCCCAGGAATCTCTGGTCAGGCTTCCTTCTTGAGTCCCTTTTTCAATCAGCTGAATAGGTGACTCTGCCTTCCTGGAGCTCCAAACGTCGACCAAAAGGGGACCCAGTCCCGTTTACTCTGCACCAAGAACCACCACGCGGGGGCGCCGGCAAAACCGCAGCGCCGGCCACAAGAGTCGCGCTGGCGACCTGTGGGGCTTCTTCGTTGGGAATCTCCTGGTCTGTGAGCAACAAAAATTCGTCTGAAAGTATGCTGTCCTCTCGTTCTCTGTGCTTTCACTGGGAGCTACAATCCTGAGCTGCTAGTAATCAGCCATCTTGAATCTCTCTCCTCCAGTCTGGTTTTTGATAGCAGTGGAATGCTGGCCTTGTAAGGTGAGTTTGGAAGTATTTTATTCTTTTCATTTTTTTTTTTTTTGAGGAGTTTAAGCAGAAAGGACATTAATTCTTTTTTAAAATACTTGGTAGGATTCAGCAGTGAAGCCACCAGGTCCAGGATTTTTCTTTAATGGGAGACTTTTTACTATACCTTAGAACTTCTTATCTGCTGTTTGTCAAAGTTTTCTATTTTCTGATGTTTCAATTTGGTAGATTGTGTACAGGAATTTATCCATTTCCTCTAATTTTTTCAATTTTTTAAAGTATAGTTCAGACTTTTTTCTTAGTCTAGATAAAAGTTTCTAGATTTTATCTTTTTATAAAACTAAGTTTTTGTTTTATTAATTTGTGTTGTTATTTTAATCTTAATTTCAGGTATTATTGCTCTAATCTTTATAATTTCTCCTTTCTACTAATTTAGGCTTAGTTTGTTTTTGCTTCTCTAGTCTTTTGAGGTATACTGACCAGTTGTTTATTTGAAGTCTTTCAATTTTTTAATATACATGTTTATTGCTATATAACTCTCTCTTAATAAAGCTTTTGCTCTATCTCATAGATTTTGATATGTTTTATTTCAATTTTCATTTGTTTTACAAAAATTTTTATACTTTCTTAATTTGCTTATTGATCCATTGATTATTTAGGATCATGGTGTTCAATTTCCATGTATTTGTGTAGCTTCTGAGATTCCTTTTACAATTGATTTTTAGTTTTATGCCATTGTGGTCAGAAAAGGTATTTGATATATTTTCTACCTTTTTGAATTTGTTAAGACTTATTTTGTGGCCTAAGATATGGTACCTTCTGCAGAATGTTATATGTACTTATGAAAATCATGTGTATTCTGTAGCAGTTGGATGAAACGCTCTGTTAATATCAGTTAGGCCCATTTGGTCAATTGCGTAGTTTAATTGTAATGTTTCTTTGTCAGTTTCCTGTCTAGATGATCTATCCACTATTGAGAGTTAGTGTCCATTATTGAGAATAAATCCCCCTCATACTGTGATATTTAAGTCTATTTTTCCCTTTAGATCTATTAATGTTTGTCTTATAAACTTGGGAACTCTGGTGTTTGGCGCTTAGAGATTTATTATTGTTATATCCTCTTACTGAATTGATCTCTTTATCATTATATAGTGACCATCTTTATTTCTTTTTATAGCTTTTGATCTGTATCTTAGTGTAGCTACTCCTGCTTTTTTTTTTTTTTCTAGTTTCATGCAATATTTTTTCTACCCCATTCACTTTTAGTGTACATTTGTCTTTATAGATGCAGTGGTTTTCTTGTATTCAACTTATAGTTGGGTCACATTTCTTTCTTTTTTTATTTTTTTGAGATGCAGTCTCGCTTTGTTGCCAGGCTGGAGTGCATTGGCATGATCTTGGCTCACTGCAACCTCCACCTCCTGGGTTCAAGCAATTCTCCTGCCTCAGCCTCCTGAGTAGTTGGGATTATAGGCACATGCCACCACACCTTGCTAATTTTTGTATTTTTAGAGGAGACAGGGTTTCACCATGTTGGCCAGGATGCTCTCAATTTCTTGACCCTGTGATCTACCCACCTTGGACTCCCAAAGCGCTGGGATTACAGGTGTGAGCCACCGTGCCTGGCCAAGTCACATATCCTTATCCATTCAGGTGTTCTATGCCTTTTAGTTGGAGAAGTGAGTCCATTCACATTCAGTGTTGTTATTGATATATAAGGACATACTACTGACATTTTCTTGCATGTTTTCTGTTGTTTTGTAAATCCTCTACTCATTTCTTATTTTCTTACTGTCTTTTTTTGTGGGTAAGTGATTTTCTCTGTTAGTATGTTTTAATTTGTTGCTCATTTTTAGTGAATCTATTATAGGTTTTTGCATTGTGGTTACCATGAGGCTTACAAAAAAAAAGTGTTATAGATATAAAAAGTTATTAAAGAGATGACAACTTATATTAGATCCCAACAAATAAAGAAGAACATAAACCATCAAAAGATAATTTTTTAAAAAATTTCTACACTTTAACTGCATTTAACCCACATTTTGACTTTATGTTTTCTCTATGCATTTTTATATTGCCTATTTCTTAACTGTTACTGTAGTTACTTTTATTTTTGATAGGTGCGTCCTTTGGTGTTCATCGTACAGATATGAGTGGATTGCACAATTGTACTAAGAGAGTATTCTTGGTCGTTCCATGTACTTAATTTTACCAGTGGATTTTACTAGTAAATATATCTTCAAATGTTTTCTTTTTGTATGCTAGTGTTTTTTTTTTTTTGTTTTTTTTTTCCACACTGAAGGACTCACTTAAGATTTCTTATAAGGTGTGTCTGGTGGTGGTGAATTATCTCAGTTTTGCTTGGGAAGGACTTTACTGCTTCTTTAAATTTGCAGAATTGCTTTTCTGTGTACTTTATTCTTGAATGACAGGTTTTTTTCTTTCAACACTTTGAAAATCACATTCTATTTTGGCCTTTATGATTTCTATTGAGAAGTCTGTTGCAAGCCAAATTGGAGTTCCATTATATATTATTTATTTGCTTCTTTTCTCTTGCTACTTTTAGTACGGTTAGATTATATATGCCTTAGATTATTTGGGTTGATATTATATGCCTTAGATTATTTAGGGTGAATCTGTTGGTGTTGTCTGACCTTCCTGTACCTGGATACTTATCTCTTTTCCAAGTTTTGGAAAATTTTCTGTTATTACTTTTTGAATAAACTTTTAATCTATTGTTCTTGCTCAACTCCATCTTGAACACAAATACTCCTTAGGCTTGGTCTTTTGAGGTAATTTTCTGCATCTTATAGGTGTTCTTCATCCATTTTTATTATTTTTTTCTTTACTCTGTGTATGTTTAAATAGCCTGTTTGTAGGCTCACTTATTTTTTTTCCCTCTGCATAAGCCTTTCTGCTACTGTGTGCCTTCAATGAAATTTTCACTTCAACAAATGTAGTTCTCAATTGTAAGATCTCTAAGTCTTTTTTATAAATCATTAAAATTTCTTTGTTAAATTTCTTTGACAAATTTTTGAATTACTTTTCTGTGTTAACTTGTAGGTCATTGAGTTTCCTTAAAATTGCGATTGTGAATTATTAGTCAGAGAGCTTACATATTGCTCTCTCTTTAGGATCAGTGACTGGTTCCTTGTTTTGTCCATTTAAGCAGGCAATGATTCCCTATTTGTTGCCATACATTTTTTAGATGTCCATCTGTGTCTTTGCATTGAATAATTATTTATTTCAGTCATCTTTGTATGGCTGTATTTATTATATTGGATATGTTTACTTAGAGATTTTTTTGTACTTTATCTGTTGATTTTTTTTTTTAATCTGCTACATCACTACCTCTTTTCAGCACAAGACGATGTCTTAAGTCCAGGTTTGCCTTGGTTCTGGTAAGCAATCATAATGTTACCTTTCCCAAATTAAAAAGGTCCCGGAGATAATCTCAGTAGTGCGGGAAGACTGGCTAAGGGGTTCATGCTTAGGGAATCTATGAAACAAACCTCTTATGGTGTGGTGTTGCCAAACAGCCACTATAATTTAGAGTGACTAAAGTTCTAGACCTTTTTGCCAAGTTACAGAACACAGTTTCTAGGGCTAATTATATTGGTCCTGCTTCCCCATCTTTATCACTGACTGTCCTCAGGAAATTTCTTTCTTCAGGCACTCCCAACAGTTCCTGTGGATTGAGGCAAAGACTGGTCTATGGTCAGAGATTCCAAAATGGTGAGGAAGCTTGTTGTCTATCTCAATCTTACATTTTCCAGTATAGAAATTGTGAGTTAGCGGAAATTTCCACATGAGTAGGGCTATACAGATTGGAGGAGAGGCATCACAGACACAGAAGTCAGATTTGTTTTCTATCTGCTTGGAGTTTTTTCACTTCTCTGTGGGCTCAGAAACTGGCTCTTCCTCATACTTGAGTTCTAGAATATTGCTGGGAATAATCTGTTATATATATTTGTATGGGGATTTTTTTTTCTTATGGAGGAGAGTGAAGCCAGCTTGCTTCTATGCTGCCATTTTGGAACTGGAAGCCTAGTGCCAATTATTTTATGTGCATTTTTTCTTTTTTAGTATTCATAAACATTTACTGGAATAAATGCAAAGTTGAAAATGAAGATATTGACGCAGACATGTTCTGTAGCTAGTCCAATGCTCTTCAAATGCAGGGAAGTGCATGCTCAATGACTGGAATGCATGTATAAATATATAAGAGAAGATAAAAGCACCCAAAATAAACATAAACATTTTCTCTTAGAGAAAATATTGGAAAGATAAGCAATATGCAAAACAAATAGGCAATATATATGGTATGTGATAAACATTATGCAGAAAAATGTAGGAAGAGAGACAAGTGACGCTAGAGTAGGGAAATAGGAAGTTTTTACTGAGATAGTGACATTTGAATGAAGATCAGTAGAAGGTTCCAGAGCTCTCTAGGGAGGTAAAATTCCAGAAAGTGGGAACCCTATCAAGGAAGAAACATGCTTAGTAATTTGATTTCAAAGTAACAAGGACAATTTATCTTGGGATAATTGAGAAGGGTCAGATTAAGTAAGTGAGGTAGTTGGAGGAGGTGGTAAATGGAAGGCGTATGAAGTTGTATGAACCATTTTAATAACTGCCATGGAGTGAGAAGTTGTTGAGAGAATTTTTGAGCAAAGGAGTTTTATTGATTTGATATATAATAGAATCATACTGGCTTGTATTTAACACAATACCCTGGCTGCTGTATTGCAAGCAGATGATAAGGGGCGTGAACAACTCAGGGAGACCATTTAGAAGGCTTTTTGCAATAAGCCGCAGAAGGGATGCTGACAAAGGAACTAGGAAGATAGATGTTCATTTTGTAAGAAATAGTTGTATTCCGAATATTTTTGAAGATAGCTGGTGGGATTTCCTGCCGAAATAAAATGCAATTGCCTTTATAATCTTAACATAGCACATGACAAATCAAAATTTCCATGTTCATTTCATAAACTTAGCACACCCACCGAAAACATACTCTAAATGAAAACTGTCAAATAAGACTCTGATGTAAAAGCATTTAGAAAAGAAAAAAATTCTACTGGCAAAGAAATCTTGCAAGGGAAACCGGGAGTATTGGCTTATATAGAAAAGAATCTCAAATATTTAAAGAAAAATAATCACCCACAAGAATAGCAAGATTATTTATAGAAACATTTTGTTGATGGAAAACTATAATTTCCCCTCATAATTTTAATATTTTCCAGGCTACTTACAGATTTTCAAAAGTCAGAACTTCAAAGCCCAGGAAAAAGAAAATGTTCTTGGAGGAGGGGTTATGAAAACCTCAAGTTTTTATTTATTTGTGAGATTAAAACTAAAAACAGCCGATGTAACCCAGATGAGAAGGTTACTTATTTATTTATATTACATCAAATTTAAAATTAAATAATTAAAATTTGTTTCTAATCTAATGGAACAAATATTTCTTCTTTTCCTTTTCTTTTAAATGATTTCTGATAAACTGGTCACTCTCAGTGGGGGCAGAGTAAGGAGTTAGTTTCCTTTAAGGTAACTTACTTTAGCTGATATCAAGTGGACTGTTGGTCCTAAAATGTAACTGGAATTTGTGTCCTCCTTAGGCTGGCAAAAGCAGCCTTTTCATACATTGTTGGGTGGTTTTGTGCTTTGGCTGAAGGGCTGATATCCAACCTCTGCACACTGGCAAAACTAAACATTGTGGTACTCACCAGATAGGAAAATTTTTGTCTAATTTCTCACTCAGAGAGGGGATTTCTCTATTTCTTTCCAGAGAGAAATTTCTTTTTCTGATTTTCACTAATGTGCTCTATTCTGAACCCAGGTTCTTGAAGGTAATGTTACATACTTCATTATGCCTGATCCTAGATAACAGAATCATGTCCTTGCATTGAAATTTGTTTCTATAGATAATGAAACAAAATAAAATGTACTATACCCATGGTACCCTAAGAAACTAATTGAATGAATCAGAAATATTTGCCTTTCTAATACGTAGTTAACATTAACACAGTAATATGCGGATAATGAGTTTAATCAAAAATAAGAGTAAGTAGTGAATAATCAGAAACTCCCTGGTGGCAATTCAGATAATCAAATCAATAACACATCATATGTACTTTTTGGAAGAGTACTGTTAGTCAATCACAGGTAGTTTTAGATCTATAATTGGGGAAGAAATTTTAGAAAATGACAACTAAAGATTTCTTCTGCTGTAGAGAAAAAAAGTGATTTTTCAATAATAGAAATGCACATTTTAACAACTGAGATGGTGGAAGAGAGAGTGATGGATAATGTAAATAAAATGAAAAAAGATTTTTAGCTGTTAGTAGAGACCATTGATACTAATTTATAATTATTGTCAGAGTACCTAAAATTGTTAAAAGAAATTACTGAAAATGTAAGCACTTAAAATTTCATATTGGATTTAAAGGCAAATCATTTGTCCATCTCCAGCTGACTACATAAATGTAATTACCATGACATATTGGACAAGAACTTTGAGTCTTAATAGTTTTAGCTCTTAATGTTGCTTTTCAAATAGTTAACACGTGCTCACAGTATAAAATTCAGAATTTGCAATAGTCTGTATGGTGAAAAATATATCTCCTATACTTTTTCCACTGAGCCACTTCATTCCCATCCCTGGAGTCAAACGCTATTGCCTGTACCTTATGTATATATCTAGAAATATTCTGTGTAAGTACAAATATATATCACAGAATATTGCAGAGAGATTTCATGTGGTTTTAAACATAGAATTCATAGGAAATTATGAATTTTATATGCACACACACAGCACACACACAGCACACACACACTTATATTTGTGTTTGCATAGTTGTATACAACTATATGTGTGTGCATATATACACAGTTTTAAAAAAACTTGTTTCCTCTCACACATTGTAGCACGCCAGAAATACGTGTTTAATGGTCCCATCTTTTATTCACTTAATGTGTCTTGGAATATGTCTACAATATAAAAAACTGGCTGTGGAATTGCTGGATCAGGAACGATCCTTGAATTTTCAGTTTTGATAGAAAATGCTTATTTTAGCGTCTAGAATTGGCACTCATTTGAATTCTTTCCTTCGATGTTATCAACCAACCTATTGTCCCAAAACCTTGTTCACAAAGTTGGTTATCAATTTTATCTTACATTGGTCAAACTTGCAGATGAAATATAAGTGCAATGTATTTTACATTGCATTTATTTCATTATGACAGGAATTAGGCACATTTTCATATTTAAGGTCCCTTTATCCTTTTCTATGAATATTTAGTTTATAATCTTTATCCATTTTTCTGTTGATATTCTCTTACATCTTCATATTTACATCTTCTTGTGGAAATATGTCTGTGTAGATGGTAGATTCTCCTACTTAGAGTTTGTCTGTATAACTTCAACTTGCACTTACCCTGTTTTGTACAAAACACACTTCCATTTTTTTTTTTTTTTTTTTACCATGGCTAATGTAAACATAAATAGTATCACAGGTTGGATTTTTGGGAAAGCATTTAATGTGAGATATTTATTACAAAGTGACATGGATATTCAAGTCTATGGAAGGGAGCGGGAGGAAGCAACACTGAATAGAATTCCAGCTGTAATACATGTCCCACAACAGATCTGCTGACTGTACAGGAAACTCTGGAACTAAAATGCCCCTGAGATGCCAGGTCTCATTGTACCTTCATTGATCAGTCATTGGATGCAGCTCTCTGCTAAGAGAAAGAAACTTGAGACACTCTGGAACTGAGGCAACGCTTGAATAGGCTGATAGCTGAACGTATCTGTTCACAGTACTTCCAACAGACAGGGCAACAGGTCTGTCACTGAAGGGATATTGGATGGGCACACATCACAGTATGTACAACACATGGAGAAAAAGACCTGATGAAAACTTAAAAATGTGATTCCCTCTATCATTAATTCTCTTTTAAAGTGCTTATATTGGTACTTGGCATTGTTTAAATTTGAATCACATGGAGAGTTTTTAGCCATTTCCCTGGCTTTAATTTGATTCTTAAAGGGAGTTCTGCAATCTTCATTCTAAATATAACAACAATATTTTTAAGAAGTTAGAATTCTGCATAATTACCATAAGATTAAGAAGTTGATATATTTAGTTTGGAAATACTGAAACTGTAAATTTCATTGAAAATAACTCCATTTACAATATTTTGATCATTTTTATTAGTTATCTCATACCCTTGGAGAGGAGACTATTTTATCAATATTTTAATGGGTCAAATATTAGAGTTATTTCACAACTTTGAATAAGAGTACACAAAATTTTTTTAAAAAACAGGGTCAAATTAGAAACATTTCAGAAGAAAAACAGTGACATGGTATTAGAGCAGTTATGACTATGAAACTAATGAAAATATGTTTTTATATACCAATAATAATTTTGTTAACATTATGTTAAATTACAAAGTAGTCAAAATAAAGACTTTTTATCTTGCATTAATGTTTACACTAATATGTAATTTTGGTTTTTAAAAAATAATTATAGTTTAATATATATTGGAATGTGATTTAGAAACTAAATCAAAATTGTTTATAAATTGAAGAAGGTTACAAACCAACTAAATGAGAGGAAAGACAACATAACTTCTAGAATTAGCACAGTCAGTAGTCAGTGTAAGAGATATTGATTAAACTGCAGAACTAGAATATGATAAAGTTTTGAAAGAGATGTGATTTGTTAGATGATAAAACACTGTTTACAATACCAAAGATTTGGAACCAACCCAAATGCCCATTAATGATAGACTGGATAATGTGGCACATACACACCATGGAATACTATGCAGCCTTAAATAAGAATGAGTTCATGTCCCTTGCAGGGACATAGATGAAGCTGGAAACCATCATTCTCAGCAAACTAACACAGTAACAGAAAACCAAACACTACATGTTCTCACTCATAAGTGGGAGTTGAACAATGGGAACACATGGACACAGGGAGGGGAACATCATATACCAGGGCATGTTAGGAGGTGGATGGTAAGGAGAAGGGGAGAATTAGGACAAATATCTAATGCACTGGGACTTGAAACCTAGATGATGGGTTGATAGGTACAGCAAACCACCATGGCACATGTATGTCTATGTAACGAAACTGCACGTTCTGCACATGTATCCCAGAACTTAAAGTAAATAAATAAAATAGAAAAGAAGATAAAACAAAATGTAAACTTGGTTTCAAAAGTATTTCAACGCACATGATTTTTTGACTGCCATTTTTCTTTCTTAGGTTAACTAAATTAAGTCTATTTTTCTTGAAAATCCATACTTCATACAATGCAAATAAAAGTGCTATGGAATTTAATGACAGAGAGATAACAAGAATTGTAAAATTGATGAATTAGATTCTACAAATAGGCATTATAAATAGCTTTGGTGAACAGTGTATTACATTTTACTACAAAAAGCAATTTAAACATTTTGTCATAATTCATATACTTCCATAACTCAGAAATGGTATGGCAGGTATCCAGATACCACTGTGGGTAAAACTGCACACTGTGGTAAAAATGAAATAGAATTTGCTAACCAATTCTATTGAATTATTTGACAGTAATAAGAATTTAAGTCTATTTTTTAAGAGACAAAAGTAAAGGATTCAAATAGATATACAATAAGAATGCAATCTCAAATAAGCCTGGGATAGATACATTAATAACAGGCAAAACAGGCTTTAAGTCAAAAACTTTACCAAAGTTTATGAAAGGGATTAATCACAAGAAGATACAATTTTCCATTAAAATGACCTAAATACATAAACATAAGAGTTATAAAAGAATCAGTAAACGATATTGATAAATCCACAATGATAGCAGAATATTTTAACAATTCTTTGTCAGTAATTGAAAAATTGAATAAAAATTATTAAGGATATGGAAAAACAAGCTTCATTACAAATTTACTGATATTTAAATAGAACATTATGCTGTGCACAAAAGCATGACAATCACGCCTTTAAGTATACCTGAAACATTCACAAACATTGATCACACAGTGGATCATGAAGCCAGTGTCAATTAATTTCAGATTTAAAGTCATAGAATCTGCTATCTTGCCATAGCACAATTTAGCTGTTAACCAGCAGAACAAATCTAACTGGAAAACAAAATCCACATACTTAAAAATTAACAAAGCACTTTAAGTAGTACCTGGTTCAAAGAATAAATAACAATGGGAATTAGTCAATATTTGAATCAACTTTAACAAAAAACTAGTGGTCAAAATTTGTAGAATCCAATTAAAGCAAAGAGAATTTTATACCTTCAGTGCATAAAAATATTAATAGAAAATTAAAATTAATGAACCAAAAAATCTCTCTCAAGAAGTTAAAGGAGAGCAAAATAAAACCAGAGAATAAATGACGAATAAAATAAGAGATAATAATAAGAATTCATGAATCAGAAAACAAATTTAAAAATGGAGACAACATACTTAAAAGTTTGATAAACCTCTGGCAAGACTGATGAAGAAGAAAAATACCAATTATAAAAAAGTAGTTATTACAGATCCTACAGTTAGTAAAAATATAATAATTGAATATTACAATGATGACTTTGAGAATTTAGATGAAATGGAAAATTTTCCTAGAAAGTGTCGATTACTAAAACAGATCTAGAAATATAGAGAAATTATCAAGGGTTCTACAATTATTACAGAAAATGAATCAGTAAGTAAAATCCTATCAAAGAAAACTACATGGAGAGTTTCTTTAGTAAATTCAATCAACATTTATGAAATAAATTATTCAAATATTAAACACTTTCAGAGAATAGAGAAAGAAGCATTTTCTCAAAATTAATTTATGAGACCAGCATAATCTTCATATTAAAACCAGAATAGGACTTTCTGTGAATAAAAAACTATAGTCCAATTTTACCCATGAAAAGAGAGAAAAAGACCTTGAAAAATTAGTATTATTGAACCTTATTCAAAAACATTTTAAAAGAATAATAATGCATAACATAAGAGGTGGATTTATCACACACATGCATGGTTGGTTTAGGAATATAAAAGTACTCAAATCACCACATCAACAGATTAAATTAGCAAAATGATAGGTGTAAAAAAAATTTTTTGATGAAATCACCAGCAGTTTATTAAAGGAAAAACTATGAATTTTTACTGTCATAAGGATTGAATAAAAATCATGTAAATGATTTAATATTACCACAAAATTTTACAGCAATGTACATAACTTAAGAATGAAACACCAAAAGCTTTCTCTTCCTATTCCCACTACTGTTGAGTATTCTACAGTATGTCCCGGTGAATAAGGAAAACCGAAAATTTGGGAAAACATCCAAATTTGTGATTATTCATAGACAAAGTGCTTGTATATGTAGAAAATTCAAAACATCCAATTTGTGATTATTCATAGACAAAGTGCTTGTACATGTAGAAAATTCAAACAATTTAACACATCAACTTTAAGATTTAATGATTACTGTGCAGAATTACTGGATTCATGGATGGCACACAATAATCAAATGAAAATGTCTGCATCACCAAGAAACACTTTCCAAAAGAAGTGCCATTTATAATGCCATCAAGAATATCAAGTGCATGGAAAATGTAAACTAATAAAATAAGGACAAGACTTGTGTAAGGAGAACTGCAAAACATTATTAACATTCCAGAAGACTCAAATAAATGGAGCTATATGCTATGTTTATGTATCTGCAAACTCAATATTGTAGAGATGTCAACTCTCAGATTTATGTAACCAATGCAGCCCACTCAGAATCCCATCATTCATTTTTAAGTTGGCAAACTGTTGCTAACATTTCTTAGGCAATACACAGTGCCAATAATAGCTGAGACACTCTTAGTAGTGGTAAGTTTACTCTTAAAGCTGAAACTTTAGCAAATATTAAGGCTTATTATACGACTATCACAAACAAAGCAGTTTGAGATAACAATGAAACAAAATAGAAATCACAGAAGCAGACATGCACATTTATGGGATTAGAACTTAAGGAAAACATTAGAGAAAAATGGAAGTTTTAATGTATAAAACCGAAGTGCCTGATAAGGGAAGACTCTGCACCTGATTTTTTTCAAAATTTTATTTATATTTTAAGCCCTTTTATTTTCAACTTCTATAATCAGATTTCTTAATTCCATGAAAAGCTCTCAGAAAATTTTGATTAAAATTGCATTACATTTTGGTATAACTGAGAACAATTTACAATACTGACTCTATATATTAATAGAGAGTAATATTTAACTTTTCATATATTCATGTATTATTTGATGTCTTTTAATAAGTATTTATAATTTCCCTTAAATGTTTACACATAAGTAATGATACTTTTAGATGTCACTGCTTTTGTGAGTAATATTTTAAAAAATACACTTCCTTCATAAATATTACCCATGAATGAGAATGGTCTTATGTACATCTAAAATTCTGACTCTCTTGGATTTTGTATGTAGATAGCCATATACTTTTGGATAGTGATTTATTTATTCCCAATCCTTAGGAAATGTATATTTTCTAAGTATAAAATCAAATTATTTGATCAAAGTTTAATGGTTATTTTCCATTCCTCATATAGCTTATTTATTTTAATAATTTTCTTAAACCTAGGATGCTTAAGAGATTATGAAAAGAAGTACTGATATCATCTATTATTGTCTCATTTCTGATTTTAAATTCCTGATTCTATCTTTAACAATCAATGAGTATTCAAAAAAATTCTTGTCACTCACAAGATTCACCAGATATTTGTGAATAAAAATTCAAATGTTACTAAATTATTTAACAATGTAGAAAAGGAAGTAAACATCTTAACTTGTTGGATAAATTTAACACATTTTTGAAAGAAAAAATACTTGATAAGGGTGAGATAGAACACACAAAATTATGAGCTAATAACACTAATACTTTTTAAAATTATTGCAAACCAAATTATTTATAGATTTTATGGTGATCCAAGTAATTTAAAATGCATTTGGTAAGATTCATTACTGATGAAAACCCATGCCAAGCAGTATGCAAAAGGACATCAATAACTCAGTAAAGGGTACCTACCAAAACTTCAAAATCTATCATTGGTCATGAAATGATTAAAATTTTTTTCCTCTGAGTTAGGAAACAAATAAACATTGCCTCATATGATCACTTCTAGTCAACATAGTTCCACAGGGCCTAGTGAGTACAGTTTTAGTTGCAAAAAAAGAATGCAAGGTATAAAATTTGGAAAACCCGTACTTGAACCATCTCCCATATTACCTAACACAATGCTAAATCTTGTTATCAGTTCTTTCAATACTCTCAGCTATCTCATCATTTTCCGTGATGTGCATTCTCACTTGCTGCAGTGAATAATAAACCAAACTTCTTCAACTACAGATATATCCCTGGTGATGTTTGAATAGAGGGCATTGACAGAACTGATCAAAATGTTGAGTGAGATTTGCACAGTGGTATGAAGGGATGAAATCACTCTTGGTTACATGAACAGTATAAGAAGATATATGGGCATGGTAAAGGGCAAGATATGTGAAAGGAAACAGAAAGTAGTCTAATGTAACTAGACTATCAAGTGTGGAAAGTTCATGCACTAGAGAATGAGCATAATAACTTGTGCAGTACATTTTAGATGAAACATGACAAAGGTATCTCAATTATATAAGTAAATAGGAAAAATGTACTTTTATCAGTTGCCTAAAGCAGATATATATGGTTGGAAGATTGGAGGATATAATAAGGAATAGATGAATGAGACTAACAGTATCAACATTAGTGAGATATATATGTATATGTTTGTATATATGCACACACACATACATATATATAATTTAATTATATTTTTTAAATCTATGTGATTTTTCTGCATCCCGTATAAAACAATAATGAGCCATGGTCAGGTTTAATATCATACTTCTTAATCCAGAAATATAGTACATCTTTTAGAACCAATTTGAAAGTTAGAACATGATTATAAATTGTGAATAAATTAGTTGTTCTCTGCTTGTTTTTTAAAATTCTCCCTCATAGTCCACATTTTAATTCTGCATTAAGGCTAATAACAATATTTCAACTTAATAAAATAAACTTTCCCTGCTTTCCTCAGAAGTTGATGCCTTTATGATTGGGGGTGGCAGCAGGCAAAAGACTTGTGTTTAGTTTTTAACTGTCCCTTATCTTGGCTTAAGATACAATCTTCACAATCTTTGTTGCAACTTAGAAACAGATTGTATTTATCAGCATATTTCAATTCCAGACACCATAAAAGGAATGTCACTTTGAATTCATGCTTTACTTTAAGCTTATGTCCCTCTGTAACTTGATTGTTTCTTTTAGAAACTTTATGGGCCCTGCTAAATAAATATACTACCTAGTAATAAAGAGACTGGTTGCCGCCAAATACCAAATAAATATGTACTTTACTTAATAAATTTCATTTGTAGTGGTAGAATTTGGCAACTGCAAGATCTTCACCCAAAGTAATGGAAATAAAGGAAATACATGGGCACATGGGTAGACTTCTTGGCATTTCTAAAACCACCATATTTACGTGTGTGTGTGTGTGTGTGTGAATATATGACAAACCTAATTTTTTCAAAAAATCTGATATAACGTCCAAATATCTGTGCATAAGAGCACCATGTGCAAGAGCTCGAATTCTTTCTCAGCCTCCTAAAGGGGAAACTTTCCTAGTAGCTAAATCAGCTAAGGGATGTATTTACACTATTGCTAGAGTATGCACTAGAGGGTAAAGCCTCCCATCATGAGAAACAACTTCACCAATGCTCAAATATTTTAGATCTTTGTTGTTTCAGAAATGAGTAAATATTTCTTCTATCACCAAGGGGTTTACAGATAATTACCATGTCTATGTTATAGGAATTATAGGATATCTACAGGATAAGTAAGATAATCAGACTCTGCCTCATCCCAAAAAAACAAAAAAGAAAAAAAAAAAGAGAACTATAGCTAATGCTGTCAACAATGGAGAATTATCTATAGTTTTGATAATGCTATTTAGTATACGCATAGATCTAGATCTATCTGTCTATCTATCTATCTATCCATCCATCCATCTATCTGCTTCCTTTTTTCCTAGTATATTTGATTAGGACTTTGTCTGATTTTTCTAGGCAAAAATCTATGCCATCAAATATATAATAATAAATCTATTGAGAGGATACATCTCTCTAAATGCACCAAGGGGTATTGTAAGAAACTCGTTCAAATACTTTACAGAAATGTGAATATATTTTAGGTGGTATTTCCCAGATATAGAAGCAGACCTTTTAAAATAATTCCAGGAATTATAATTTTCCTTTCTGTGTCATTTTAAATGATCACTGTAATGATATATTAACAGATACATAAAGGATTAAAGGACATATAAAACTAATGTCCAATAGAAGAGTAACTCTGCCAATTAAAATGCTTTATAGACAAATTAATATATTCATTTAAATTCCTACCTGCAGCAGCACAATCCTCAGCTAAATGACTAGTGATTATTTTGCAATTCTCAACTTATTAGAATAGCATGAGGGAAACTGCCCACAATATTCAGTTCCCTTCTACAACATGTGGGGATTATGGAATCTACAATTCAAGAAAGGATTTGGGTAGAGACAGAGATAAAAAATACCATTCCACCCTGTCCTCTCCCACATCTCAAGTCCTCGCATTTAAAAACAAAATTGATATGGTTTGGCTGTGTACTCACCCAAATCTCATCTTGAATTGTAGCTCCCATAATTCCCATGTGTTGTGGGACCTAGTGGGAAATAACTGAATCATGGGGGCAGTTTTCCCCTGCCGTTCTTGTGGTAGTGAGTAAGTCTCATGAGATCTGATGATTTTACAAGGGGTTTCCCCTTTCCTCTTGGTTCTCACTTCTTTCTTGCCTGCCACCATGTAAGACATCACTTTACTCTTTCTTTATCTTCCACCATGATTGTGAGGCCTCCACAGCCAGTAGAATGTGAGTTCATTAAACCTTTTTCCTTTATCAAATTACCCAGTCTTTATTAGCAGCATGAGAACTGACTAATGAAACATTCATGCCCTTCCAACAGTCCTCCATAGTCTTAACTCATTCCAGCATTAACTCAAAAGTCCACAGTCCAAAGTCTCATCTGAGACAAGACAACTCCATTCCACCTATAAGCCTGCAAAATCAAAAGTTGGTTACTTCCTAGATATAATGAGGGTACCATCATTGGGTAAATACACCCATTCCAAATGGGAGAAATTGGCCAAAACAAAAGGGCTACAGGCCCTATGCAAGTCCAAAATCCAACAGGGCAGTCATTAAACCTTAAAGTTTCAAAATTAGGATACTTCCTAATCTTATTGTGTAACAAGCCTATAGATCTTAACATTATGGAACAAGAATTTTGGGTCAGAATAGATTTCAAGTGATAGCTCAGTTTTATTGAGTCAAGAAGACAAATCAATAGCCACAAAATTCTGGAAAATATTTCCTCAACAGTAGCTCTTACGTTTGTAGTGGTTTTAATGTTTTTATTATTTTTTCAATCTTTCCATTTCTTGCATTTATGTCACTCCATTTATAACATTTCAGTTCCCCTCACCTCATTTCCACCATATGCATTCTTCTAAATGTCTCCTCTCATCTCTCTTATTATCTCAAACCTATAATTGTTTTGAGTCTAGTTGTTTTTAAATGGTAAGATGTTGCCACAATTAGGGTGTCCGCACAACATAGCAGCTATCGGCAAGACACTCAAGGAATAAATAACAAGTAAATGAAATGAATGACATATCCTATCTGTTCTCAGAGGCAAACATAACACTGTTAGCTTTTTTTTCTTTCTGTGAGAAGAAAGACCAAAGGCCAAGCTGGGATCTGGAACAAGTGATTCCAGAAAAAAAACATCTGCACAACACAGTTTACTCTCCAGTATCCCAACATGTAATACATTCTGACATGCCCTGTGCAAAAACCCAGCAGTTTGATATCAGAAGTTTTAAGAGATATGCATAAGGATATGAAAACCTGATGGTCTTTTGTTCCTAATGTGAATATCTCTATTGTTGTCTTAATAATATGTTTCTGCTATGAGAGAGAGAGCAAAAGTATTTATTCAGTACTCATAAGATCATATTTTAAACAGTCTTGTACAAACCTATGTGTTAATTGTGATTTGACTCTGACAATTATGATGTGTTTTATTTTTTTCTATATCTTTTTTTGTCTTGTCCTGGTATTATCCTAATGCCTGGTATTTGGCATGATATTGTTCTAGCAGTTTAATGTAATCTGTACTCCTTTTCCATTTAGGTCACAGAGGTTAATTGATGTTGTGCCTGCTGAGCTATTAATAATAGAGTGGAAAGGAATCTCTGCATTACACCATACTGCATTCTACTGACAGTGCCTCTGGTCTGTGATGATATTGTAGCAAAGTTGTAATTGCAGAAAGAATATTTACCATCTTTGTTTAGCAAGAGAAAAAATTATTGCCTCACCTCATTATGTCAATTAAACAGAAATAGAAAAGCAAAATGAGTCTTCCAAATGTCTTTCTTCACAATATAGTTGCAAGTAATTTGATCTCTAAATCAATGCATCTGTGCAAGATAAATCATAATTGCCTTCTACAAGTAAACTAAATAATAACCAATATATTAAAATATTTAAAAATTTTCTTTACGTTATGGTGTTTTGACATCTTTAAAAACTTTTCTAGCTGGGTAGTGACTGCTCCTTCCTGGGCTAATTAATTCTTAAAGATAATGAAGGGCTCATGTCTTTGATGTGGAAACCAACCCGTAAGGAGCTTTATCTACTCAGTCTGGTTCATAAACTCGGAAGGCAATATGCCTCTGCCTTAATCATCCCAGGGTCAGGTGCCAGGCAACTAGAGATCACTCCGGTAGCCCAATGCCTTTTGTAATTAGGCAAACTAGACAATCATCAATGGTTCACCCCATCCTTTCCTTTGGAAACCTCAATAAAGGCAGTGGCCTATCTCTTCCCCTGGCTCCTGTCTTCTGCCTCCTAACCACCCCAGTGTCTTTCTACTGTGAACTCAGGTGGAATTTTGTGCCTCTTGGATCATGAATATTAAAAAGCTTTTTTCTCCTGAGCCTCTCCTGTATCTCCTCCTGTGGCTACACCTAACTGAACAAACCTGTGAAGGAATACAAAACTATGAAAAGCTTTAACTTTTGGTTGCTACACCAGAAAATATGGTGAGCTCTCTTAAGGCAAAAATCTGTAGTCATTTTAGGTATTTGGATGTTTACTTTTATAAAAAATTTTAGGTTTATAAAAGGTAGGATTTTATTGATTTATTGATTGCTCTTACTGATTACTTGGGGATGAATTCAGTGTTTTGAAAGCTTTTAGTAGAACTTTTTTCCATTTATTGATAAATTTTAATAAATCAAAAATAGTTATAAAGAATTAACTATATCTACATGAGATTATATAGTTATTTTCCTTATGTATTCTTGAATGAGAAAAGTCACAAAAATTCATTAGCCTAGTGTATTCTGCATATGTGTATGTGCACATGTGTGGTGCATGCATGCATGTGTGTGTGATAGTTATATGGTTCTATTTATCTTTCCATTAGTACAGAGAATAATAGAAGAAGACATTTAGTTATTTCTTAACAATTAGATTGGGAATAGGGGCTCAACTATAGGGTGAAAAGGAGAAGAGGAAAAAGGAGTCACTAACCAAAGAAGGAAAGAAACACCACCACCAAACTGTCCTTAAATAAAATCATTTGCTATTTAGTAACATTTGTCTATCCACATACAATTAAATATATATAAACATATATGTTAAAAATGTATATTTTTAATTTAGTATGTTGGCTAATATGAATAAAAGCACACACATACAAACTATTAAAACTGGCCAGCCTGACCAACATGGTGAAAACTTGTCTGTACTAAAAATACAAAAATTAGCTGGTCATGGTGGCACACACCTGTAATCCCAGCTACTCAGGAGGCTGAGGCAGGGGAATTGCTTGAACCTGGGGGACAGAGATTGCAGTGAGCAAAGATTGTGCCACTGCACTCCAGCCTGGGCGACAGAGTGAGACTTTGTCTCAAAAAAACAAAAAATAACAAAACAAAACAACAACAACAAAAAACTGTGATTTTAAAGACTTGGTGAGACACAACTTCAATGTACATAATTAGTAATGAAGTTTAGAATTATTTTTGCAAGCCTTAATGACATGGATATCATTGTGCTGTGCATATACTTGACAATCAATAAACAATACACATTCATAGGTGGTTAGGTAAAACATTTTAACTTCTGCCACCAGGAATTCTGTAAGAAATAATTTTTTAAACATTTACTAATTATTTTGATTGGGGGAGAGGGTATTTTTATATGCTGTTATAGGTGGGGAAATCTGGGCCTTTGATGCCTTGGTTTATAGAACACAAAGTAAAAGAGCTGTATTGTTGCTCATAAAACATTATTAAGGAATTTTGGATTTGGTGCAAGTAGGGAGAAATGGGATATGAGAAGGGAGGTAGCAATGAAACAATACAGATGAGAACGAGTTCTGTCGGGAACAGTGACCAGAGAAATGATCAGTGGTGAGGAAGCTAAAGAATTTTCAAAAATAGTGGTAGATGTTTGTGTTTCTGATGTATAGAAATGCTTCACCACTTAAAGCATCACTAAACTTTGCTATACATTAAAGACTTCAGATGCAATGGTTTTTGGTAAATAGTTTGGGGGGGAAAGTGTGGAAAAGTGACTTGGTTTTCCTTCTGGATGAGTGTGCTAACAAAGAAAACAGTTATCCGTGAGAGGAAGAATTCAAGTCAGAATGGGAGGAGCAGCCGACGGTGGTGTTGTTCATTGCTCTGATATAATCATTTGACTTATTTACCAGAGGAATCTTACTATTTTTTTCAAGTCTTGGATTATGTTGCATCTTCTGTGACATTCTGTGCGGCTCGTATAAATCAACCTAAGATCTTCTTCCAATGCTTTTTCCGCTTTACCTTGTATGTTATGCACATTATTTTTAATGCCTTTATAATTCTAAATTTTCATGCCTAGTTTCCTACTAAACTTTATAGTTCTTAAGGATAGGAACTAATTATCGCCATCACTGTTTTCCCAGGCTCTTGTATAGTTGTAGCTCAATAATTATTTGTTGAATACATGAGTGCGTGAGGACCCTGGTCTACCATTCCTATCCTAATTGGATTCACTAATGGGTAGCTCATTCCTAACCAACCCATTTCAAGTGTTTTCAACTTGCAGGGTTTTCATACACCACCTAGTTTTCTTATAAGCAGATACTACCCTGCTCCTACCTCATCAGTATAAAGTACTCACAGATAGTTCAGGTGAAAATGGAACCATGGTCACCGTTACTGACTAAATCATATTATTGTTCAAGAGAAACATCAATATTATCTAATGTTTATTACTTAACATTTTCTAATATATGTAATTTTAAATACTTAATATTATCTACTGCCCTGTAGAAACTTTGCATAGGTTAACTCATTTAATCTGTAGATGCTATGATTATCTTCGTTTTTTAGATGAAGAAATTGAGACAGAGGGGTTAAAGAGCTTGCCCAAGGTTATACAGAAAGCAAGCAAAGAATCAGAGACTCATCCCAGAGTCTGTAGCTTTAGAGATCTGTGCTCTCAACCACTGCATTATATCACTTTATAATTGACTGTAGTGTCACCAGATTTTTAGTCAGCCTGTTTCTAGGCTTATCTGTGAAATGTGAGTCTACCAGGATTTGTTTGCAAGAGAGATTTTTTTTAAGCTAAAAAAAATTAAGAGAAAGATTTCTGTATGGCTGCCTAGGAGAATTAGTAAAGGCTGCAGAATATAGCATCCTGCTTATCTTGGGTAATAGTTTCCCAGCAGGGGCAATGAACTTTTGCCTGAGGCTTATAGAAAGAGGAACTCTAGGCTGAAAAAAAAAAAGTTGTTTGCACAAGAGAATCTTAGAGGCACAAGGCATAAGTGGTTCTCAAGAATCCAAATGACAAATCAGTAGAAAGTTAACATTTGTCTCACTTTTGCACAAAGCATAGTAGGAATGAACTTGTCCTGCCAGTGTGAATTGTGCTTTGGAAACTGCAAATAATTAAATATTTTTGTAGTGTAGATGAGGGATGAGGGTGGTAGGAAAGGGAGCCAGATGATAAAGGCTCTGCATCTATGTAGTAAACATGAAAATGTGTCTTTCAGGTAATAGGAACCACTGAATAATTTTTAACAAGGACATGTTATAGTGCAACTTGACTGATGAATCTCCAGGACAGAAGTGATGAATAGAAGGAGTAAGGTCAGTGAGGCAGCTGGTGGGTGTTCAGCTAAGGGATGACCAGTTCCTTAGTGAGAGGGAAGATAGTGGGATAAGAGGTGAGGGATGTAAGAAATATGGAAGTAGGAGAATTCTTTCAACCTTGTGATTGCCTGGATGCTGAAACTATGTTCACTTGAAGAAAGAACACTTTTACATTTCTAGCTAGATGATGAATAGATGTTAGAACTTATATATAGTGCCAGCTTCCCTTCTCTTCTAGCCTAAAATATTCAGCATTGTAGATTTCCAATTCTCTAAAAGATTCTTCAAAATTACTTAGAAATAACCTGCACAGGGAGAATTATCATTTGCTGTGTTAGTGAAATGATCTGTAGGGTGCCAACTTTGTGATCAATTCCCCACAAATAATACAGTTACTATCCTGTGTCAGTTACCATATATGACATTATTGCTAAATATTGCAAAAATCCTGCCAAGTTTTTGGGGTTTTTTTGTTTTAATTTTACACATATGGAAAAGGAAGATATGACAGGTAATAGTTTGTTAATGTCATATGCTGAGAAAGTGTGGGTGGAGTCAGTAATTCCTATGCTTGATGACCTTGCTTACAACTTCATAAGCCACATGCCATTCTCTAGTACCTAAAATTGTTTTTTAAAACATGATGAAATAAAGGCAACTTACATATTAATTATTTTCTAAGATTATCTAAATAAATTCTATAGAATCCAATCACTAAGGTATCTATAAACATCCAAAATAAAGAATAATATAAATTATAGATTATTTATCAAAAAATTATCTGCTACATGTCAGAAATCAAAGACTTCATCTTGATGACTTTTGTTTGTTTGTTTTTTGAAGCCGTGAAGTTCAATATAGTTATATAGTTATTGATTATTTTCTAAAAGTTTCCTGTCTTGTAAGGCTGCTCCTTTTCTTTTCCTTTTCTGGAAAGAGAACGATTTTGTGGGCTTTATTTTTTCACTTTACTAATTGACATTTCTGTGTTGCCAGCTTTGTCATTTCCATGTCTGATACCTGAAAAACAAAATCAAAACCAAGTACAGGTGCAGTGGCTCACTCCTGTAATCCCAGCACTTTGGGAGGCCAAGGAGGGCAAATCACTTAAGATCGGGAGTTTAAGACCAGCCTGGCCAACATGGTGAAACCCCGTCTCTATTAAAAATACAAAAATTAGCTGGGTATGGTGGTGTGTGCCTGTAGTCCCAGTTACTCGGGAGGCTGAGGCAGGAGAATTTCTGGGACCCGGGAGGAGGAGGTTGCAGTGAGCCAAAATCGCAGGCACTGCACTCCAGCCTGGGTAGCCAGAGTGAAACTCCGTCTCCCAAAAACAAAACAAAAACAAAAAAACGAAACAAAACAAACAAAATAAGAAAACCAAGTAAGGTCACCACTGTGTCATTCTTTAGATCCCAAGTTACCTCTTATATATACCTTCTCTTATCTTTCACACCCTTCTTATTTCTTTTTAATATATTATGTCCATGTTTTTTAGTTGTTCTTAGTAGAAAAAATAGGGAGAAGTATTTCCAGTTCATCTTCCTGGAAACTGAAGTCTTATAATGTGATTATATAAATATGTTTCAGACAGAACCAGTGAGTTAAAAAAAATATCATTTCCCTTCGTGACTAAGTATTGCTCATTAGCTTGTGTCAAGGTCTCTTATGAAGTTTTAAAGATGTCTGTCTGAGAAACAGTCATCTAAGGGCTTGAAAGAAATTAAGGATCCACTTCTGAGTTGTTTCACTCACATGGTTGGCAAGCTTGTGCCTCATGTTAGCAGGAGGCCTCACTTCCTCACACATGGGCCCCTCCAGAGGCTGTTTCAGTGTTCTGTTGTCATCACAGATGGCTTTTCCCAGAGCAAGCCATTTCAGTACGAGCAAAGCAAGAGCAGCAATGACTCTAATGACTTAGTCACAGGACACACACATAGTTATTTCCAAGTATTTTATTGACTACACAAGTCTCCACACTTTATCATAGAGGCAACTACACACCCCATAAATACCAGATGAGAGTTATGGTGGCAATTTTTGGACGTAGGCTACCACATGTGTTTTTAGTAGTCTTTGAAGCATCCTTACTTCTTGGTATACCAAGGAAAATGATCTTTCAGAATCGCTTTCTTTGTTTCTTTCCCCAGCCAGGGAATCATTGATTATGGTTTATTTTAAAATAAAACATACATATTTTCTATTACTTTGGATATGTAGTTTGAATCTATAAGTTTGGACCTAGGGATCTTCATTCCATAAGATTGGTCTTATGAATTCTATTATTCTTATGGTCTGATGGATTCTATATTCTTATGTTCTTATTGGACTTGCGGTCTCTAAGTCATCTCAGTTGGATAAAGCTGGAAATCGGTGTATATATTTGCATGTATATAGAGCTGGAAATCTGTGTATATGTTTGCATGTACACACACAAATGCATATGCATACCTATTAAGATAAAATCATTCATAATTTACACTATTTGAATTCACGATGAGGTTACAGGACTTTTACTTCATATCACATATCTTATTCAGCTTATCTTTTCTTCCATGTCAAAAATAATCTACCAATAATGTAATTGCTAAAACAAATTTAAATTTTTACAATTTTTTTCCTTGAGATATACCCCACTAGAGACACACAGGAAAATTATTGCATTTTAGATTCATTTCAAATAGTTTCTGTGTGGTGCTAATTATGCATCTATCAGAAAATGTAGTTTTTTTTTTCTTTTTTTACTTTAGACTCTTTAAAGGTTGCTTTTAGGTATTTTATTAGTATGTTAAATATTACTATATAGTTAGAAAGTAAATCTTCAAGATAAACTATATTTAGGGAAATTTACCTTCTGTCACTGTCCCCTTAATCTTAATTCTTTTCTTTCCCAACAGAGGATCATTGAATAGAGATTTGGTTTTTGTTTTCATTTTTTTTTTAATAGGCAAATATGAAGGCTTATGCTTATTCTCCACTGTTAAGCAGAAAATCACAGGACAATATGCAAACCTTTTCCCTTCTTGATTATTTAATGTAATAACATATACACAAGATCATTTCATAGCAGTATATTGAGATATTTCTTATTCTTTTTTAGAAATGTATAATATGTGTAGAGGTATAGAAATCATAGGTGAATAATGCCCTTTAGGATAAAGGGCTTTTTTAAAAAAAAAAAAAGTAAAATAAAATGACATCCTAACTAACATAAAAACGTATTTCTTAAAACAGGAAAGTAGATGTTTCTTTCTCATTAAATATCATATTTTTCAGAAAGAAAATTAAACCTAAGATTATATTGATAAAGTTTTAAAATTTAAAAAGTAACAGCATTTTAATAATAAAATTGATGTTAATGCTTCTAGAAAATATTAACAAGAATTATTAAGGCTAAACGCCTCAATTTCTTGTGAATTTAATTTCTGAAGTATTCTGGTAAGACTTTCTTTCAAAATTTGGTCTCCTGTTTCTTTTAGGATATTCAGATTTATAACTTTTAGCATCCCATTGCCTTAATCCAAAGTATAATTACAAGTAAAATCATAGCTGAATTTTCAGAATAACCTATTTAGTTTCCTAGTAAATTGAAATCTTAGAAACAGCAGACAGATTACATGGGCTAGAAAATTATAATATCTTCAGATGTAAGAAATACAAGATTATCTGAAAATTTGTATTTAGATAGACAAACAAATTACATGTTGCAGGGTCAAATATGTACTCATTGATACTAATATATGGTACAGCATGTCTACTGAGCTCAATCCTATTTTGTGATGCATTATTTTTGTAACTATTAAATGATGTTTATTCAACTCAACCTTATTTTCCTCCTAAATTAATGAGAATTTTATGTCAAAGTACTGATAGATGATTATATAATTTATACATCAATTTTTTGTTCCAGAGTGTTTCCTTTTTTATTTCTTCAAAAACACATTATTAACTGTTAAAATCCCACGATACAAATCTGATATTGTACAGATGTTAAATCTACTTGAATTATTTAGTGGTAGCCTGATATTTGAATGACAGATAATGCAAGCTTTTTTTTTTCTCTTGCTTAATAACTCCTCACCGATGACCATTTTTGTCATCTTGTTGCAGAAGTATAAGACCAACATGTAAACTGTAATATTTTCCAACTTGAGTTTATTGTTAATGTGAATTTATAAGAGATTATAGCCAGTGATAATAAGCTTCATGTATTCTTCTTAATTCTATTTTAACAAATAAATTTTTATGAACTTCCTTAGCTAAAGCCCCTCTTGTGCATGGACTTCCAACTTTCACCCACCAACTATGTGGGAACATTACACTTGGAAAGGAAGATATTAGACTATTGGAAGTATAGAATGAGAAATTAAAAATTGAAATTAAATTGTATCTCATAATAGCATAAAAATATGAAAGATTTAGGAATTTCTACATTAAAAATTATAAATGTTGCGAAGAAATATTATTTAAAAACCTAAATAAATGGAGACATATACCACATTTGGGGACTGAAAGAAAAAAATATGTTAAAATATCAATTCTCTTCACAATAATCTATAAAATCAACATAAGCCCAACCAAAATTCCAGTCTTTTTTTTTGTTTTGGTAGAAATTGACCACTTAATTATACAATTTCTATGAAAAACAAAACAAAACAAAAAACAAACACAGAAGAGCCAAAACAATTCTTGAAAAAAAAAAGAAAGAAAAAGAAATAAACTGTAGAACATGAACTATTAGATTTTAAGATTTCCTATAAATGAAGATATTTTCAGGAAAATAAAAGCTGAGAAAATTCAAGGCAGGATTGTTTTGGGGGTAAAAATGACACACACATCAATTAAAGGCTACAGAGTCCAGAAGTAAAGCCACACATGAATTTATTAATTTTTGAACATGTGCCAAAGTATTTCAAAATGGAAAGGATTGTCTTTTGAACAAAAATGGATGTAATAATTAAAATTCATGTAAAAAAGGAATCTTTACTCTTAATTCACATTACATACAAAATTTCTTTGAATGAAATAGACCTCAGGAAAAGCCAAAAGTGAAATAAGTTTAATAAGAACATAAAAGAAAAATGGTTGCACCTTGAGTTAGGCAAATGTTTATTAGAACAACAAAAAGCCCAAAAAATAAAGGGAAAATTTAAGAAATTAAACTTCATCAAAATTAAACATCTAATCTTTGAAAGGCACTATGAAAAACATAAGCCATATATTTACAGAAAATACTTGCAAGACGGGTATCTGATAAAGGACTTGTAAACCTGGCTATAGGAAGAGCTCTTAGAACTCAATAAGAAGAAAAACACCTCATTAAATTATAGGGCTAAAAATGTGAATGTAGATAGCAAATAAACTCATGAAAAGATGCTAAGCATCATTAGAAAGGAAATGCAAATTAAACATAATGAGATACCTCTACACACCTGCTAAGATGCTTAAATTTAGAAATACTGGCAATTCCTAATCCTGAAGATAGTGCAGAGCAACTGGATCTTTCATACCTTGTTTTGGGAATGCTGTATGGTACAGCACTTTGGAAAACAGTTTGACTTTTTTTATGAAGACAATTATACACTGAACATAGGAACCAACAATTTCACTTCTAGGTATTTACCCCCCAAAAATGAAAAAATCCATCTATATAAAGACCTATACACAAATAATTATGGTAATTTTATTCATAATTATCCCAAACTAGAAACAACTCAAATGTCCATTAACATGTAAATGGCTAAACAAACTATAGTACTTCTACACAATGAAATAATTCCCAGTTTCCAAGGATATGAACTACTGATGTATGCAACAATATGTATGAATCACTAAAGCCTTTTGTTAAGAGACAGAAGCCAGATTTATAAGGCTGTATGTTTTATGATGGCATTTACATGACATTCTGTAAAAGATAAACCCATAGAGACAGAAATCAGTTTAGTGATTTCCAGGGGCTTGGGACGAGATTGACTACAAAGGGCAAGATATAAGTTTTGGAGAGTTGGAAATATATTTTGTATATGATATGGATTCACTATCACATTCACTTGGCAACATTCATTGAACTGCACACTTTTAAAAAGGTATATTAAATTAAAATAACCATAATTCTTTTAAATTGGGAAAGGTTTCTCTGGTCACCTGTGATATACATTTTGTATAGCCTTCCTTGTTTATTTATGATTATGGACAATTACCATTTTTACTTCAGACTGCAGAAGAATTCTAAAGGTAGATATTATATTTCCTATCATTTGGGAACTCATAATATAAAATATGTCATTGTAATAATACATTTCACTATTGTCAAGGACTGGTTATATCATGAAAAATCAGCAGTGTAATGAATGCTTTTGAGGTGATGATGCTACATATTTTTGTTATTTAAAATAATTATTTTGTGAGGCAAGGGGAAGGAGAGCATTAGGATAAATATCTAATGCATGTGGGGCTTACAACCTAGATGATGTGTTGATAGGTGCAGGAAACCACCATGGCACATGTATACCAGAACTTAAAATAAAATAAAATAATTATTTGCATTTCATTATTAAAATTCCTAAAATTAATTGTGTAATGCTTTCTAAATTTAGACCCCTTTTTTTTTTTTTTTTTTTTTTGTTTGAGACGGAGTTTCGCTCTTGTTACCCAGGCTGGAGTACAATGGCGTGATCTCGGCTCACCGCAACCTCCGTCTCCTGGGTTCAGGCAATTCTCCTGCCTCAGCCTCCTGATAGACTCCCTTTTCAATTTGTGCAACACAAGAAGCAAAGGGCTTTCTAATGTCTCCTACCACAAAATTTAAATAAAGAACAAAATGATTATGAAATGAATAGATGTTTGTTCTAAAACCAAAAGCAACTAAGGATTTTTCATCATTTTGTATTTATCTGCAAGATTTAGGTTCACTGTACCTAAAAATTGATTAAAATTCAGAATTTGGTTGCATAAGTAAATAAGAATGAACTGTTGTAATTAAACGGGGAAGATGAATGGGACTCTTTTTTTTCAACTCTTAATATTTACTGTGCTACAAATGCCAAAATTAAACGCAAAGTCAAAATATTTCTCTCTGAAAGGACATCTGAAAAATGTCGAGGTGATGGTAAAGCAAAAAAGTAATACTTTCTAATTCTCTTTTTGAAAATCTGAAGTGCATTTCATGAAAAATAATCTTTTAAGTGCTATTAGAAGTTTTTTTTTTTTTTCAAGTGTTTCTAACCTTTAAGCATTAAGGAAGCTAATGTGTTCACCAGAAAGTAGCCTGATGCATACTTAAGATCACCGCCAGTGTTGAATCTCTTTTCTGCAAGTATTGATTCGTTAAATCAGATATTGCAGAATGTATTGATTTTCAATATTTGGATAGATATACCACAGACATTTCTTTGCTTCCTGGTTCCTGGTACTAAAAACATTTCCCTTTCCCTTATGTTCTAACATGAAACTTAAAGATTAAATAGTATCTCGGTGCTTTGTTATTCATGCCTATGGTATAAAATATCTCATAGAAAAGTATCATGGTTAGTCTTATTAACAAGATATAAAATCTTGTTCACAGTTTTAAACAAGAATGATGCATAATATATCAATCACTGGTGAGAAAAAGGACACAGTCCTTGTTTAGGGTTGGATTTATTCTTTGATGTAGCTAGAATACTCTTTAGTAAAAAGCCCTACTTGTTATCACTAACAAAGATTGAGCAAGAGCATGTAAATTTCCAACAACATTTATTTTCATTAGTGCTACTTATGATGAATAAGATATATGAGGGGTTAAGACCTAGACATCTACTCAATTTCTTACCTGAACATTTCCTTTAAATGTGAAGGAGAAAAGATTTTGTGATTTAACTAAGGATAGGATTGCAACTGTCTTCTTAGGCTGTTAGACCAGATATATAATTTAGAATATGTTTTGCAAGTGACAAAAAATAAAACTAGAAAAATATGTAACATGTAATCAAATGTGGTCTTAACTTTAACCTTGTTATCATAAAATATCAGTAGCTTTCAATTTGTTTTGTCACAAAATGATAATAGTAAAAAATAAGCAACTGCCTCGCTTCTAGCATCCCTGCCCACCCGCCCAAAAATCATGTTTTCTTTCATTGCCCCTAATTGTACTATATGACAATCCCTAAGCCAATTATAAGGCCAGAAAACTTAGTTAATTGCAATATTCATTTCTAGATAAGGGTGAATTCTACCACTGTAGAGGCACATAGACTGAATATATTCCTCAGAACAGCAATCCCCAAACTTTTTGCCACCAGGGACTGGTTTCGTGGAAGACAATTTTGTCACAGACTGGGGTGGGTTTTGGGGGGATGGTTTTGGAATGATTCAAGTGGTTATGTTTATTGCGTATTTTATTTCTATTATTATTACATTGCAATATATAATGAAATAATTATACAATTCCCTATAATGTAGAATCAGTGGGAGTCCTGAGCCTGTTTTCCTGTAACTAGATGGTTCCATCTAGAAGTGATGGGAGATAGTAACAGATCATCAGGCATTAGCTTCTCATAAGGAAGGCCTGCAGACTGGATCCCTTGCATGAGCAGTTCCCAATAGGGTTCACCCTCCCATGAGAATCTAATGCTGCTGCTGATCTGACAGGAGATGATGATCAGGCAGTAATGCCAGTGCATTGGGAACCCCTGCTCTGGAGGGTATTCCCCAGAGGATATCAGTCAGAAGCTGCAAGAAATGATGTGAAAACAGCAGTTAACTACTCTGGGCACTATGTGCTAGGCCATTTTATAATTGGATTACAGGTGGTTTTAGTTTACTTAATGTTCAGAAAAACCCTATAAGAGAGATCTTTTATTACAATGAGCAAACTGACAATTGAATATAATAAATTGCTGATTCTTTTGGATTTTCTAAGAATAAATAATCACTGCTTTGTTTTTTCAGCTTTTGATCCTTAAACCTCATTTTCTTTTACTAATTGATTGCATTAATAAGAATATTCTCTTAATATAGTTTTGAAAAGGTATATCTTCCTAGAAAGCAATTATTTTTTCCAAATGTATTTTTGAAATGTAGTTCATAGTAATTTCATATGACTACTGTCTCTTATTATGTTGCTTTTTATTTCTAACATTACTTTTTACTTTTTATTGAAGAATGATTTACATCAATTATGTGTATCAAACATCAATCATATGGGTATGCTTTGATGAGTTTTTACATCTGGATACACTCTTTTAAATATCACAAAGATCAGGGTATATTTCAGCTCCCCAGGAAAAATCCCTTATTCCTCTCACAGCCAATACTATCCTTCTACACACTAAGGTAACTGTTATTTGGACTTCTAACACCATAGATTTGTTTTGTTTATTCTTGAACTTCATATAAACAGAAACACAAAAATAAATAATTTTGTCAAATTTCTTTCATTCAACATTTTATCTGTGAGATTATTTTTAAATGTTTCATGTAAAACTAGTCCCTTTAAAAAATTCTGGCCTGGTACAGTGGCTCATGCCTGTAATCCTAGCACTTTGGGAGGCTGAAGTGGGCGTATCACCTGAGATCAGAAGTTCCAGGCCAGCCTGGCCAACATGGCTAAACCCCATCTCTACTAAAAATGCAAAAATTAGCCAGGTGTGGTGGTGGGCACCTGTAATCCCAGCTACTCAGGGGGCTGAGGCAGGAGAATCATTTGGACCCAGGAGGCAGAGGTTGCAGTGAGCTGAGATCGCACCACTGCACTCCAACCTGGGTGGCAGAGCGAGACTCTGTCTCAAAAAAAAAAAAAAAAAAAATTCTTTGTAATTGCTACATAATATTGCATCACATTCCTTCCAATCAATTTTGATGAATACTTGGTTGATTTTTCAGTTTTTCGTTGTTATGAATAAGGCTGGTACAATCTTTTAATGGACACATTAATTTATCTTGAGTATATCCTCAAGAGCACAATTGATGAATTATAAAAATAATAAGTTATATGAAAGTTTCACTTTTTAGGTAGTGCTAAATTTTTAAGTGGCTGAATCTATTTAAAATCCTGCCAGAAATATGACAGTTCTAGATGTTTGCATTCTTGGCATTCACTGGAAACTACTAGTCTTTTAAGACTAGTCTTTCAAGCATTTCCTGAGGCCTAATGAGGTTGCACATATTTTCACATACATTTTGGATAATTTTATAAATATATTTTATTCAAATGCATTTACTGCAAGTCTGTGACTTTCCTTTTTGCCTTTTTGTTATCATTTGATGAGTAGAGATTAATTTTTGTTTTCCTTTTATGGTTGACGTTACGCTTATTTTTTAAATGTTGCTATTTCAAGGCCATGAGTGTATTTTGTTGTACTAGGCTTTCTTCTAGCTACCTTTCAAATATTCAATTGGAATTAATTTTTAGGCATGATTTGAGGTAATGGACACAGGTTTTTTTTTTTTATGGATATTTAATTGACTGAACACACCCCAATCTTTTGTAAAGAATGTTCTTTCCTCATTGAATTACAGAGTTTTTGGTTTTTATCATAAATCAAGTTTATTGATATGTGTGGATCTATTTACACTCTCTCTTCTGTTCTGATAATTTATTTTTCTAAACTTATGCCAAAATCATTCTACCTTAATTAAAAAATATTTTAAAAATCTGTATATCCAGTATGGAAATTCTTCCCCATTATTATCTCTCTAAAATAATTTAGGTTTCTTGTTTTCTTAATCAGTTTTACCATAAATGTTTTTCTTTCATGAGTGTTTTTAAGGAGGTTTGTTCCTGATTTACCCATCCTTTTTATGTTTTTCAAATTTTTCTATTTTTTTCCAACTTTTATTTTAGGTTCAGGGTGTACATGTGGAGGTTTGTTACATGGTAAATTTTGTATAACTAGGTTTGGTGTACAGATTATTTTGTCACCTTGGTAATGAGCATAGTACCCAATTGGTAGTTTTTAGATCTTCACCCTCCTACCATCCTCCACCTTCAAGTAGGCCCTGATGTCTATTGCTCCCTTCCTATGTCCATGTGTACTCAATGTTTAGCTCCCACTTATAAGAGAGAACATGTGGTATTTGCTTTTCGGTTCTTGCATTAATTTGCTTAGAATAATGGCCTCCAGTTCCATTTTTGATGTTGCGAGAGAGATGATTTTGCTCTTTTTTATGGTGTATATATACCACATTTGCTTTATCCAGTTCACAACTGATGGGGCTCTAGGTTGATTCTGTGTCTTGGCTATTGTGAGTAGTGCTGTGATGAACATACACATTCATGTGTCTTAGGAGGACATTATCCTAAGCAAATTAATGGTAAAATAATTTATATTTTGGGAGGTATATGCTCAATAATAGGATTGCTTGATTGGTTGCTAGCTCTACTTTAAGTTCTTTGAGAAACTGCCCCACTGCTTTCCACAGGGACTGAGCTAACATACATTTTGACTAGCAGCACAGATGTGTCCCTTTTTCTCTGTAACCTTGCCAGCATCTGTTATTTTATTAATCATTCTGACTGGTGTGGTGTCGTTTTTATTTACATTTCTTCAATGATGAGTGATGTTGAGCATTTTTCATATGATTGTTGGCCACATGTATGTCTTCCTTTGAAGCGACACTTCATGTTCTTTGCCCATTTTTTTTTTTTTTTTTTTTTGCGACAGAGTCTTACTCTGTCACCAGGCTGTAATGCGGTGGTGCGGTCTCGGTTCTCTGCAACTTTCAACTCCCTTGTTCAAGTGATTCTCCTGCCTCAGCCTCCCGAGTAACAGGGATTACAGGCACGTGCCACCACACCCAGCTAATTTTTGTATTTTTAGTAGAGACCAGCTTTCACCATGTTACCCAGGATGGTCTCGATCTCCTGACCTCATGATTTGGCCACCTCAGCCTCCCAAAGTGATGGGATTATAGGCGTGAGCCACTGTGCCCAGTCCCTTTGCCCATTTTTTTAATGGGAATTTTTAGTTTTTGCTTGCTATTTTAAGTTTCTTATAAATGCTGAATATTTGACCTTTGTTGGATGCATAGGTTACAAATATTTTCTCTCATTCTGTAGGTGAGTGGTCCCCAACATTTTTGGCACCAGGGACTGCTTTCATGGAAGACCATTTTTCCATGGATTGTAGTGGGGATGGTTTGAGAATAAAATCGTTCCACCTGAGATCATCAGGAATTAGATTCTCTTATGGAGCACACAACTTAGATACCACACATGTGCAGTTCACAATAGGGTCCGAGCTCCTATGAGAATCTAATGCCACCACTGATCTTGAGGCAAAGCTCAGGCAGTAATGCTCACTTGCTGTCAAAGGTCAGATGGATGTAGGTATACAGCTTTTGTTCTGGGCTATCTAACCTGTTCCATTGGTCTATGTGTCTGTTTTGTAGCAATATCATTCTGTTTTGGTTACTATAGCCTTATAGTATAGTTTGATATTGGGTATTGTGATGACTATAACTTTGTTCTTTTTACTTAGGAATTCTTTAGCTATTTGGGTACTTTGGGTTCCACATAAATTTTAGGATAGTTTTTTCTAGTTTTCTGAGAAATGTATTTGGTAGTTTGATAAGATCACTTTGGGGACTGTTGCAACTTTAACAATATTGATTCTTCTTATTCATAAGCATGGAATGTTTTTCTATTTGATGGGGTTGTCTCTGATTGCTTTCCACACTGTTTTGTAATTATTCTTGTAGAGATCTTTCACCTCCCTCTTTAGCTGTATTCTTAGCTATTTTGTTATTTTTGTGGTTCTTATGAATAGGTTGCATTCTTGACTTGGCTCTTAGCTTGGATCTTATTGGCAAATAGAAATGCTACTAATTTTTGTGCATTGATTTTGTACCTTGAAACTTCACTAAAGTTATTTATCATATCTATGCTTTGGGCAGAGAGTATGGCGTTTTCTAGGCATGAAATCATATCATCTTCAAAGAGAGATAGCTTGACTTCCTCTCTTTTTATTTGGATGCCTTTTATTTCTTTCTCTTGTCTGATTGCTCTGGCTGAGATTTCCAATACTGTGTTAAATAGGAGTGAGTGGAATAGGCTACCTAGTTTTGTTCTGGTTCTCAAGGTTAATGCTTTCAGCTTTTGCCTCTTCTATATAGTGTTTACTGTGAATTTATTATAGATGGCTCCTATTACTTTGAGGTATATTCCTTCAATGCCTAGTTTGTTGAGGGTTTTTAACATGAAGGAATGTTGATTTCTATCAAAGCCTTTTCTGCTTCTGTTGAGATATTGTGTGGTTTTTGCTTTTAGTTTTGTTTATGTAATAAATCACATTTATCGAATTGCACATGTTGAACCCAAATGATGTTTCCATCCCAGAAATAAAGCCTTATGGTGGGTTAGCTTTTTGGTGTGCAACTGAATTCCATTTGCTAGTATTTTGTTGAGGATTTTTGCATACATCAGGAATATTGCTTGAGGTATTCTTTGCTAGTTGTGTCTCTGCCAGGTTTTGGGATCGTGATGAAGCTGGCCTCATAAAATGAGTTAAGAAAGAGTCCCGCCTCTTCAATTTTTTGGAATATTTTCAATAAGATTGGTCTCACCTGTCTTTTGCATATCTAGTAGAATTTGAACCAGCTATGAATCTATCTGGTCTAGTGTTTTCTTGGTTGGTAAATTTTTTTCTTTTTTTAATTGCTGATGCAATTTGGATACTTATTGTTTTTCATGTTTTCAGTGTTTTTCTACTTCAAAAAAGGGAGGTTGTATGTTTCTAGGAGTTTATCCACTTCTTTTAGGCTTATTCTTTGTGTGCATAGAAATATTTGTAATAGTATCTAAAGGATTTTTGTATTTCTGTGGGGGTAGTGATAATGTCATCTTTGTCATTTCTGATTGTATTTATTTGGATCTTCTCTCTCTTTTTCTTCATTAGTCTAGCCAGTGGTCTGTCAATCTTAAAAAAAAAAAAAAAAAAAAAAAAAAAAAAAAAAAAAAAA
>NW_022436958.1:18652769-18667264 GCF_009761245.1 Sapajus apella
AAAAAAAAAAAAAAAAAAAAAAAAAAAAGAAAAAAAAAAACTTTTGGTTTTGTTGATCTTTTTTGTAATAATTTGCATCTCAGATTTCTTCAGTTCAGCTCTGATTTTGGTTATTTATTTTCTTCTGCCGGCTGTGGGGTCGATTTGCTCTTGTTTTACTGGTTCCTCTAGGCATGGTGCTAGGTTGTTGAGAGCTTTCTAACTTTCTGATACGGGCTATTAACAGTAAAACCTTTACTCAGTACCACTTTTGTTGTGTCCCAGAGATCAGGGTAGGTTCTATCTTTGTTCTCATTAGTTTCAAATAATTTTTTTATTTCAACTTTAATTTTATTGTTTACGCAAAAGTAATGCAGGAACAGGTTGTGTAATTTCCATGTAATTTTGTGTTTTTGAGAGATCTTCTATTACTGATTTATATTTTTATTGCACTGTGGTCCAAGCATATATGTTTGGTAAAATTTCTGTTATTAATTTTGACAGAGTTTCTCTGTGTCACTCAGGCTGGAGTGCAGTGGCACAATTTCAACTCATTGCAACTTCTGCCTTCTGGGTTCAAATGATTATCCTGCCTCAGCATCCTGAGTAGCTGGGATTACAGATGTGCATCACCATACCCTGATAATTTTTGTATTTTTAGTAGAGACAGGGTTTCACCATGTTGGCCAGGCTGGTCTCGAACTCCCAACTTCAGGTGATCTACCCACCTTGGCCTCCCAAAGTGCTGGGATTATAGGCATAAGCCACTGTACCTGGCCAATTTCTGTTTTCTTTCTTTTTTTTTTTCTTTCTTTCTTCTTCTTTTTTATTTTTTTAACAATTGCTTTATGGTTGCATGTGTGTTTGATTTATAATATGTGCCATCTGCAGGTCAGAAGAATGCATATTCTGTCTTTCTTGGGTAGACTGTTCTGTAGCTGTCTGGTAGGTCCATTTGATCAACTGTTAAGTTTACATCCTGAATGTCTTTGTTAGTATTCTTCCTTAATGATCTAACACTGTCAGTGGGGTTTCGAAGTGTCCAATTATTATTGTATAATTATCTAAGCTTCTTCTTATGTCTCTAAGAACTTTTAAAATGAATCTTGGTGCTGCAATGTTGAGTGCATATATATTTAGTAGAGTTAAGTCTTCTTATCATTATGTAAATGTTCTTTTTTGTATTTTTGGATCATTGTTTAAAGTCTATTTTCTCTTTAATAACAATGGCATCACCTTCTTTTGTTGTTGTTGTTGTGGTTGTTGTTGCTTTCTGTGTGCTTGGTAGATTTTTCTTCTTCGCTTTACTTTGAGCCTATGGGTGTCATTGCATGTGAAATAGGTCTCTAGAAGACAGCACCCAGTTGGATTTGCTTCTTTATTCAGCTTGCTACCTTGTGCCTTTTAATTGGGGGCATTTAGTACCTTTAAGTTCTAGGTTAATATTGACATGTGCAAATTTGATCCTGTCATTGTGTTTTTAGCTGATTGTTATGTAGCCCTGATTGTGTAGTTGCGTTGTAGTGTCAATGGTCTATATACTTAAGTGTGTTTTTGTGGTAGCCAATAATTGCCTTCATTTCCGTGTTTAGCACTTCCTGAAGCAATCTTTTATAAGGTAGGTCTCTTGGTAACAAATTCCCTTAGCATTTGATTCACTGAAAAGGATTTTATTTACCTTTTGCTTCTGAAGCTTAGCTTGGCTGGATATGAAATATGTAGTTGGAATTTATTTTCTTTAAGAATGCTGAATGTGGATCCTCAATCTCTTCTGACTTGCAGGGTTTATGCTGAAAGGCCTTCTGTTAGCCTGATGAGGTTTGTAGATAATCTGTACCTTCTATCAACCTTTAATATTTTCTCTTTTGGGTTGACCTTGGAGAATCTGATGGCTATGTGTCTTGGGTCAAGTTCATGCCAGTGTGGGCCCATCTGCAGAACCTTTCCAACAGTTAGGTGGGGTCAGTCAGTGAAAGAGCTGTGGCAGTAGTTACTGGAAAGCACCCTAACTGGGCATCTGAGGCTGAGCTGCAAGTGAGCACACCCAGCCAGGAACTAGGGAGAGACCTACAGCCCGGGGTCACTCAGAACAAACTGGCACAACTTCACAGGCAGGACAACTCTGCTCTGTCCAAATTTGCACAGACTGGGTTCTGTCTCTGCCACCTCTCTAAGCATCTCTCCCTGCCAGCTCAAATGCCCATGAGGGTTAAGGAGTCTCTTACAGCTAGAATTCTGGAGGTCTGTGGTAACAGTGGGCCATTATTTGACTATTTAACCCAACCCTTCCCTAGGAGCCGCTGGGGGCCAGGAATGAGTCCTAGTGCTTGGCAACCCTGTGCAGGGTTCCCATCTTTTCTTCCACTTAAGCCTAAGGTCTGCATCCTCCCTCTGTCTGCTCTCAATGCCTTCCTTCCAAAGATGTGCTCCGAGTGTGCCAGTTTCTTGAGGGTCTTTTCTGTCTGTGGGAGATGCTCTTTATGATTGGGTCTAGTTGGTCATCTTGGCCAGTTTTTCTATTTTAATTATTTATATGGGTATCATTATTTCCTTTCTTTGTGTGTATATGTTACACTATTTTTCTATCACTGCTATAACAAAATACTATAAATGTAGTGGCCTAAAGCCATTCATATTCACATTAAGTTCTATAGGACAGAAATCTGAGTAAGTTTGACTGGTTCCCCTTACAAGGCCAAAATTAAAGTATTGGCTCACCTGGGTTATTATCTGGGAGAGAAATTTCATCTAAGCTGTTTCACGTTATTTGCAGGAATCAGCTTCTCATGGCTGTGGGACTGAGGTCTTCATTTCCTTGCTGTCTGTCAGCAGGGAGCCTCTCTCAGCACTTAATGCTAGCTTCATTGCTGCTATATTGCCCTCTTCATCTTCAAACCAGCAACAGCATGTCAAGTCCTTCTGGTGTTGAAATCTTTCTGACTTATGCCACATTTCTTCTTCTGGAAAGTTTTTTACTTTTAGTGTCTCAGAAGAAAAAGAACACATGTTGTGCAATTTCATATTCATAAAACATTAGAAAAATAAAATGTGTAGTTATAGAAAGAAGATCAGAAGTTGCCTGGGCCACAGGTGGTATTAAGATTGTTTGAACAGGGATATAAGAGAACATTCTGAGGTGATAGAAATCTTCTCTATCTTGATCATGTTAGAGATTAAATGATGTGTGCATTTGACAAATTTATTAAACTGTGCACAAAAAATAGGTTTAATTCATAAAATATCTTGTATTTAAATAAAGTTGGTTTCAAAAAATATAGTTCTCCATTGTTTAGATGAGCAATGTCAAGTTTAGTCATTTGATTCAGGAGATTTGTAAGAAGAAGAGAAGAAAGGTAGTTGATTACTATGCTCTAACTTTGTTTCATCTTTCTACTGAGTCGCAGCAGAGAGAAAAGATACATGAAAATCATTATGAAAATCCAGAGTTCTGAGCGTAACAAATACCTGTGCTAGATTATGCATTGCCTAATGTAGCAATTTCCATCTAAAATGTATCTTTTGAATTCTGCATTTGGAATAACTTTTGCCTAGTCGTAGTGGCTTTTATGGCAAGAAATGAATAGGATTTTAAGATAAGAATAGCTTCTGAGAGGGTGAATTTCAACTCTTCATGTATGTTCTGCACAACGTTTTACATTTTATACTAACTATAATATTCATGAGTTTCATGATCAATGACAAATTTTGCCCCAGTAATTACCTTGTTATATTTTACAAATTAATTCTTTCAGAAGAGTTCCTTTGATTTGATGCTTATAATCTGTAGACACTGCTCTAAATAGATTTGTTTAAATTTCTAAAATGGTAGTAAAACATGTATAACATAAAATGTAACATTTTAACAGTTTTTAAGTGTCAGTTTCAGTGACATTAAGTAAATTCACACTGTAGTGCAACCATCACCACTATCCATCTCCAGAACTTTTTCATCTTCCCAAACTGAAATTTCATAGCTATTAAACAATAACTTGCCAAGCCAGCTTCCCCCAGCTTCCAGCCATCACCATTCTACTTTATATCTTCAAGAATCTGTCTATCCCAGGCAGCTCAAATAAATGGAATCCTGCAATATTTTTTCTTTTATTGCTGGTTTATTTCACTTCATGTGATATTTTCAAATTTCATCCATATTGTAGCATGTGTCAGAATTTTCTTCCTTTTTCAGGCTGAATATTTCATGTGTGTATATACCACATTTCATTTATTCGTTCATCCACTGATGCACTCTAGGATTCCTTCTCTCTTTTGGTTATTGTGAATAATGCTTCTATGATCACTGACATACAAATCTCTGGTCCACTCCTGCTTTCAATTCTTTCGGGTTCATATTCAGATGTGGCATTGCTAGGTCATGTGGTAATTTTATGTTTAATTTTTTGATGAACAACATTCCATTTTCCACAGTGGCTGCCCCATTTTAGATTCCCACAACACACAGGGATTCCAACTTCTTTTTTGCCAACGCTTATTTAATCTTGTTTTTGTGTGTTTGTGTGTGGTTTTAAGAATATATTTTAGCCATTCTCATGGACATGAAGTGATATCTCATAGTGATTTTGATTTGCCTTTCCCTAATGCAAATCCCTAGTGATGTTAAGCACATTTTTATGTACTGATTAGTAATTTGTATATCTTCCTCATCGGAGAAATGTCTATTCAATCCTTTAGGCCAGTTTTAAATCAGTTTTGTTTTTGTTGCTGCTGAGTTGTAGAGTTTTAAAATATATTCTGGATATTAATCCGTTATCACAAATATGATTTGCAAATATTTTATTATACTATGTGGGTTGCCTTTTAACTCTGTTGTTTATGAGCTAACACAAAAAAGTTTTAAAATTTGATGTGTTAGATTTGAATGGTCTAATTTTTTTTATTTTTAACATGTTGCTACATATGATTTTAGTGTCACATCCAAGAAATTTTAAACAATTTATATATTCACTTATATATATTTTATATATATTCAGTTCAATTAAAAATTTATACATTAGTTTATTATACATAAATATATGTTATAAAATTATACTATATAAATTAATATATAAAATATATAATGCATTATATATTTATATATAAAGGAATGTGAAGCTATTTATTGACTACTGTATACCAGTATTTACATTAAAGAATATGCAACTAGATAAGATTCTGATTATTACAAAATTATTATTTTTCTTGGCTTCTGCTAAACCAGTAATCCAAATAATGAAAAACAAATCAGTCTACATATAAGGAATGAGTTGGGATAAAGGAAAAACACGCAGGGCAATTCTTTACATTTTAGAAATTTGCTCACCCATTTATGCCAGATGGTCCTAAACTGCCTTTTCTAACCTTATCTGATCAGGTTTCCATAAGCCAAGTCTGAGACATTCCACAAATCATGATGCTTTAGTAAATATAGCACAGGGATTTCAGTTTTTTCAAAAGGAGAGTCGTTAGAGGAATCTTTAAATGTGTCTATTTGACTAACTCTTGCTCACCCAATTGAAATGGGAAGATTTGTCTAGTTTCTTCGTCTGAGGAGGTTGTTGGTAGTAATCAGTCTTTTTAAAATAAATTTTGAAACAAACAATTGCATTTGTATACCTATAGGTATAAATGTGGTTTCTGATGTGGATACTTTTAAATTATTCAGTTAATTATAGGATCATCTGTTTAATTTGAAATGTGACGGCTTCAGGAAAAATTTCAATTTAACTTGAAGTGATTTATTTCTTAAGTTGCACAGAATTATGGCATCCTAGGACCATGGGCCTACCCATGGTTTTTATATTGGTGAAAGTTTAAAAATTAACCAAAAAGAAAAACATCAAATTTGTATTTTTATCATAAATACACAAAACAAATAAAAAACTCAGAATGGTTCTCAGACATATGAGTTAAACACAAGTACTGATTGTATAATGACTATGGATGTTTCCCTCAACATTAATAAAGCTGTTCTCTCATGCAGAGGACAAAATATGCCATGGTATCAAATGTTCTTTCCTGATAAAGGAAGCAACTACAGAAAGTTTCATTTATTTGTTCAAAGTAACCAATGTTATTGATGAAAAACGAAATCTCCTGACAAACCTCCCAATACTACTTTGACACCAAGCATGTCAAACTCGATTTTCATTAGAATGTAGAGATTTCTTTACATTAGTAAATCAAAAACCAGGATCCATATTATATATATATACATATATATATATATGTAATATACATATATGAAAAGCAATGCAAACACTTATTGAGCTTCATCTTCTAGACAAGAATGTCAAGGCAATCACTCTTCATAAAAAGCAATTACCATTTGATGACTTGTCACCTTTCCCTCTTTTGGCTGCAGCAAGTCTGCCTCATGTGAACACTCACATTCCAGGAGAAACATCCATTCCCCATTGCTGTCTTTGGCAATCTTTCTTTCAGGATCATGACCTCTGGCAAAGCCTCTTGGTTTGCCAGCTGTATCTCTTTTCTTTGATTTGCTGTCATCAGATTCACTGTCAGACAAACATTTCCTTTTTGTATCACCTGTTTTTTTTTTTTTTTTTTTGCCAGCTTTTTGAGAAGTAAGAAATGTTTCAATTAACTCTAGACAGTCTAAATAGTCTTCAGGTTCCCAAGTACTGTCAGCATCTGTAAATCCCTTCTACTTCAGGAAATGCTCCAGCTTCCCATTTGCTATTTCCACCACAAATTCTTCAGTCTCTGCCTGTTTGACTTTTTACGCTTCCCATTCTGTACTTTCCCATTTTTTGCAATATAGTTTTATTGGAGGTCATTTTTTATTGCAGACTTGAAGAGCTGTAACTGCCTCTGAGCTGCTCCAGTTTGTGGGTCTGCTGTGTTTCTGGCCCTGCATGCCTCATATACATATGTTCTTATAGAGCACTTTGGAAAACATTTGAACTTCACTTGGCATGAATGTAAAACTTAGGAGTTAAGTCTTTCTGAATTATTTTCTGGACAGTCCAGGGAAAATAAACAGTGTTGTCTGATTTTAAATCAATCCTAAACTGAAAACAAGCATTAAAATTGGTAATGCCTGGCTAGGACCTAATTATCAATATATATCATCCAGAATGCATGATTTATATGTGTGTGTGTCTAAGTCATTATCAAAATGTTGAGACAACATTAAATATATTCACAAAGAATTGAAAACCCTTAGGCATATGTTCATTCATGTCATTCATGTTTAAATGTCTTATTCCAGTTGACTAGTGATAAGTAAAGGAATTCCTTACAGCAAAATATGTTGACATACCTGAACGCTGATGGAGTCATCAACGTCTATTAAACGAAAGGCTTTGAATGTACTCACTATGGTCCCTTTCAAAGGAGACTCTTCTGTGTTTAGAGCATGAAAGCTGTGCGATCATGTCCCTTACCTTTCAAACATGCTACGGAACAGTTATGATGGCTTAGCTTATTCTAAAGTATGAATCTATCAGTGTAAATGTAGAGTCACATATTCCTACTAAATGATTCTTTTTCTCTCTCCTCATAATGTCTTTAATTTCCTTTAAACTCTATTAAATATTATTGCATCAGAATTTGTAATAATTAAGTATTTTAGGCATATAATTTATTATGTGATATGCTACATATTTATACGGCATTTAAAGAAATATGTGCAACCATTTTGGGTTTTACAGAAACATGATTTTATGGTGGTGAGTTTAAATGTAAATACAGAACTTAATGGAGGATGCTTTAAAAATAGAATTGTAGCCTCTACATTTAGTCCATTTATAAGCAATGTCCTTTTATAAATATATTATTTTGGCATCACTGAAATTATACATTTTGGTATAAGCATAACTCATATTTATGATATATATGTACTACCCAATAAAGGTAATAGAGTTCTAAATATGATCATTTAAGATATTGAATACGTAGCCTACAAATGACCAGTGAATAGTGATTGTCATTCCTTTCTAAGTGTGTATTTTTCTCCCTGTTGATGATTCAAGTAACTCATTATCACCCATCTGTTATATTAACTTTACTTATAATTAATGTCATCTCCAATGAAAACCTCCTACACTTAAATAGAACAATGTATTAAAAACCAGAATTTTTTTTAATAAAGGAAAAATACTTCAAGTTAAAATTTGAAGCAATATGCAGCACATCATTTCCTGTTAGTAGATTGTATAAAAATTTTAAGAAATGAATCAGGATGGCTTGAGTCCTCACCAAGCTAAACAGGACATTAATGAAGGTATGATAACTCTATAACCCCTGTGTTAATGCTGACTTCTGCTCAATTTTTTGTCTGGAGAAACGCAAAACTCTATCATGATGTTAATGTTAGGGATACAAAACCCAAAACAGGCTGCTTAGATTATTTCAAAGTTTTACACAAGACAATGGGAATGTGACTTTCCAACACTTGGGTTTCTTATTTGCTGGATTTACTTTCTAGTAATGAGTTTCAGTTTAGTAGTCAAGCAAATGTAGATACACAACTACATTCTTTATAATTGAATATTGACTTTCCTTCTCTATTAACTACTCTGCCCCCCAAGGAAAGTGATGTTAATGAGCAGAATAATAATAATAATGATGATGTTTCATCAAGCTCTTATTATGTACAGGCATGACCCCACCTCATTTCAACCTGAGAAAACTGTGTTAGAATAAAGAAAGAACAGCTGTTAGAACTACATTTGCATTTAGAATTTAAATAAATTTGCTTTTGTTAGCCTGATCATAAAACATAATAAATATCAGCCAAATAGTATAGAAGGGTTTATGGTTAAAATCTTGCCTTTACCTTCTACCCTGGGCAACATTCTAATAGTCTTTCTGTTTCAGTTTGTCCTAGTGATTTCCTTAATAATCATAGATATTATTTTACCATATTTTCTTTATTTATCCACTTCAGGGAGTACTTACTGGCTATATCTTAAAAAACTAAAAGTTTAGCTCATTTTATCTCCTACCTTCTTGTCCACTAATTTTCCCAATGTTTGATTATTATATCATTGTTTTATTGATATTGATTTTTATGTAACTTTAAATATTATAATCCAATTTTTTACCATTTCAGCCACTTTAAAAAATATTTATTGATTCTTTGTTTGTAAACATAAGAATAATAGTGCCTCTAAAATTATTTTCCTTTACTTCCCCCTTTCCCTATCCTATTTCTATTCATTTTAATTTTACATTATCAATGTAATTAATATTATATTATATATTCAATCACAGCTAAGTCTTTCTTACTTTGAACCTTGGCTGTGAAATTTGAGAATATTTTTATTATCATTTTGTTAGATAAATATTATTTATCACTGGCATGCTAGGGTTCAATTTCATCCTGTCTAATGTCACTGTCCCTCAGTAGACACAGTTCAATTTACTGTATCCCTCATTCCTCATTTCAAAGTCCATAGACCTGATGATTACAACCTAGTTTTCTCCCCTGAGTTCTCTTAAAGTTATGCTCCCTAATTTCTTAGTATCTGTGCCGCAGCCTCCTGTGTATTTCTTCTATAAGTTAAAAAAATCTTGTCCTGTAATAACCACTCCCTTCAATTTTCTTTCCTGTTACACTTTTATTCCTTTCGTGTAACTTTACTTTCATTTCAGGAGAGTTTTTGATCCAAAGGAAGGCAATATGTTTGCGCAGTCTGTCATCTTCAAAAGGAATTCTTGATAATTGGTAACTGTGCTTAGCTGTCTCCATGGTTCAGGCTTCCCCTCTCTAAATGGATATGGCAGTGACAGATTTGATATCTCGACTCTTTTTCAATCATGTCTACTTGACAGGGGATCTTTTCCAAGGCTATTCTTCCAGGAAAGATCAGTGGGATCAGGTTTCAAGGAATCATGGAAACAGGTAAGGTATTGACTACAGTGAGTCCACCTGTGATCGTGAATCGATAATCACATAGTACTCCTTCCACCTACTACTTTTACCTGCTCACCACTGGTCCATTTATCTCAGAGTAAGGGGCTAATTCTCAGTATAATCTTCACACCTAAGAACAGTGTAAAGACAAGGGGCTGATTCTTAGTATAATCTTCACACATAAGAACAGTGTAAAACTGTTGAGTTTTCTATTATGATTAGCTAACATAATACTTATCCAGTTTAGGGAGATTAAGATTAAAAAATCCATACTATTTTAATTTTCAAGCATAACAGACTCATAGAGAATATTAATTATTATATTTATATTGATAAAAAGACATAAAATAAGATCATTTACTAACGTCCCAGAAGAAAAAAATCCTAATTTGTATCCATGATTGCTGCTTCTCCCATAGGTAAGTATGGTATCACCCATACAGAATACTGGAATCTGTGGGACAGTGGTGGCTTGGGAGAAAGAGGCAAAAGGAAGAGTAGAAACACCAGAGCAGAACAGGTGACATCTTTTGTTTTGGGAGGTCATGAAAGGTAAAGGAAACTAAAATTAAACAAAACAACATTCTAAACAGGCCCTCCAGGAATTTCAAGGATCCACTTTGAAAGGTGAGAATTCTGGGCTGGGCAAAGGGGAAAAGATCATGTGTCAGTATCTGGGAAGCATTACTTAGAGCCAAATTCCAGTATTTGTTGATTATGGGGGTGTCCTAATAAAGATTTTAAAAAAACAAGAAAATGGTCTAGCACTAATAAATAAGTTTAACTACTTTCGGAAAAAAATGTGGAAGAGCTCTTGCTCTTTGACCCGTATACAGGTTAAGGTATTTGAACCATGAAAGTTGGGAAACTGAAAAAAATGCAATAACCTGAGTAGGTGTTTCTTCTGTCATATAGGTTCAGTTAAAGTATGGGTCCTCAGCTTCAGTGCATACGACAGCAGACCACTTTCAAATCCTGCTTGTTCAGGGCAATGTATTTCATAATATTTTGCAGTCTCATCTTTCTGCTTATGGGGTGAGGCTGGGAGAGATGATTTGCTTCGAAGCTCTTACAAAGTCTTGAAATTTAAATTTAGTGATAAAATTCTTCTTTTAATTTTATCAAAATGCATCATGTTATTATTTTATTCCAATTTTCCTTTTAAATTCACTACCATAAATTCAAAAATGAATCCTTGACCATGCAATGGTTTTCAGTAGGGTTATGCAGAACAAATCAGATCCTCTATCTTTATGCTCCCTGTATACTGAACAAAGGTAAATATGATTTTGCCACAAACATTCCTCTCTCTCTGGTTGTCTATTTTCTTTCTTTTTTTTTTTCCCACATACCACATTAGGCAACATCCAAAAGCATCACCAGTAAATTTACAACACTAAGGAACAGCTTGCTTGCTTAATGCTGTGAGAATCGACAAGATCTAAAAAGCTAAAGCCAGAAATCTGTGATAAACTTCAGTCTGATGAACATATGAGTCAACCAAACAGCCTTCAAGAACCAGATCAATCTAAAAGTTAATAGAGAATCACTTGGGTCTAAGCCATAATTTTGCAAGACATATTATCTGGTGCTATAATCCAACTTTTTAAACATCTCCTAAAAGCAGACTTTATGTCAGAGCAGAGTTACCTAATGTAAGCTGGCTGATGTTATTTAAAATTAAAAAAAAATGTTGAATGGAAAACACGCCACAGGAGAAAAGCACATAATGTACACATTTCTTTAATATTATAATTTGTTTTCATTTAAATGTAACAGCATGGCTATGAAAAAATGAGAACATATAGATGGAAGGAATATCACAATGTTTAAAGCCAATAACAGGTTTTACTTATTAATTTTTTTTTAATCCATTGACATGCCCAGAGCAACAACTTGCATCATGAAATTTTGCAAAGAATTTCACTTCCAGAGGGCAACCTACTTAAGGACTAATGTTTAAGAACAGCTTGAATTTTATAGGCAAGAGATGGCAAAACACTTTAATAAAGCTTACCCCTGCTGTTCTTTCTAAGGTTACCTCCTGCAATTTATTACAGCTTCTCTGAGTGCCAAATGGCCGTAGTTTTAACCCGCAATCACTACAATACAGAGCCTTTGAAATCCTGGAGACACAGACTTTATAACCAAGGAATAAAACATAAGAATAATGGTGTTCCAGTTATAAATCCATTTATCTCTAATATCTCCATGGAATTATGTGTAATTGGTCAGCTTGTGAACAGAATCCTTGTTTCTAATAGAGTATTTTAAAACAGAATTTTTTTTTCTGAATTGAGAGTTCATTTATGGTATGAAATTCTCATAGCACGAAATTCTCAAATTTATCTTGTTAGTGACCTGATAAATTAAAACTAACCAGTAGAAACTATAATTTTCCCAGTTAGGGGAAAAATTATACCTAGGAATAATGTGATTTGACCAAAGTGGATAAACGGTTTACATTTCATAGTCAGGTTAACATTTTGAATGTAATCATTCACACCAGCACAGGATTTTGTCATATATTTCAACTAATATGAATTTATTATCCATCTCAAGTGACGTTTCCTATTTGCACCATCTAATTACGGACCAATTAACACTATGAAGTTTAAACACATATCATGTATTTTAATGCCCTATCTAGAATTAAATAGATGTTATATTTCAATATGAGAAAAATAATAATTATCTAACACTTAAAATGGTTTTAAATGATGATGAATGACATGTAATTTCGTGCTCTTTGATGCCTGCAAATATACATAAGCAAAGCATCTTTACTTGACTCAATGTTTACAGTTATTTAGCATGTAAGGCTCTTAAGCATAAAATGTAATTGGTAATGTTAACTAACAAATCATAGGTTCACAATTTATTGGCATTTTGGAATTGTTTCTAGCTTTTATGTTGTGTTTTCTGAGGCATAGACAGGTTGCAATGTTGTGGTATATTGCATGCTTTTATTTACCTAGAATATAAATTCTTTTAGTCTTACACTAATTTATTTTAATTCCTCATCCTGGGATATTGTACTAATCAGAGACCAAAAACAGCTTGAGCTATTCTACCACCAGCTGCTCGAGGTGCTCTGAGCTCTCACTATAACTCTGTTTTAAGGGGTGGGGGAAGCAAATATGGACAGATTAAGAAAAAAAATACCAAAAAAATAGTTAAATATGAAATAAAGATATAAACTCAGACATTTTCTATAAATCATGAGTGATTATATTCTGACATATGTGAGAAAGTACTTCATTCCCATAGTCAATTTTCACTGTTCAAATATCTAATCATACACGTCATAAAGAGCACATATTTAAGAAGCAGAAGAGATAATATTTAAATAACTTGTCTTGCTGAAAGATCTTTTACCATATCTTTTGTTTTTAACTTTCCTTAAAATTGTAATTTAAACTTAAGCTGTTATTTTCCTATAGCTACTTTTATAAAATTGAAAGCAATTTGATATTTAATAGAAAGATATATGACAATTAAAAAAACATTTTATCAAGGTGAAATGTATCCATCTTGTGAACAGAGGTAGCCATCTATGTTCTAGTGGATTTCATTTGTGATACTAATTTATGCTGTGGAACATCGGTCTCAGCTATAACACTTTGCTCTGTTACTGAGACTCTCAGAAAAAAAATCAAGTCTCTGACATAGATAAAATTGTGTTTAAATTAAACAATTTAAAAAAATCAAATGTCATTAATTCTTTGAAGGAAAAAGTATTTAAAGAAAGAATTAATAAGCATAGGTTAATGTAAACACTGGGATCCTTAAACTAAACTGTAGGGATTCTAATTCTAGATATACTGCTTAAGAGCTATGTGACCTTGGAACAAGTATTTATGTTCTGTGTTATTCATCCACATAATGAGCATAGAACAGTATCTACCATGTGGGGTTATATGAATTAAATTAATTGATATATAAAAATATTTTAAAATACTGCTTTGTGTGTTAGCATTTACATCCTTCTTGCTGTCATTTAACTATTTGCTCTTATTGTCATATAAGATGAATGCCCAATTCATATTCAGTATGCTGACTATGAATCTTATCGCAGACAGCAAATGGGAAGAGTCATTATTCAGAGTATTACCACTGTCTGTGATTTAATACGTAGTGGATTCAAATATTTTTGACATCACTGTGGCCGTTGTAGTCATTTAGGTTTATTACATGATGCTATGGAAAGAACTTCTACCAAAATGCTTTACAGAAATGAAAAGTTTCAAATCATATTCCTCTTTTCCTGCATGCCCTCTGATTTACCTATGCCTCTCCTTGTCAGTAAGCAATGACACTTTATTATATCTGATAGTAGACTTCCTTCATATTATACTTGTCTATTCTTTACCTGAGCCGTGTGTGTTTTCTGTACAATAGTAACCTAAAAAATGCATGAACTAATGAATTGTTGGCTCAGTTTTCTGTCAAAGACTCATCTCACATAAGGTCCTCTATTCTTTTTTTTTTGAGATGAAGTTTCGCTCTTGTTACCCAGGCTGGAGTGCAATGGCGCGATCTCGGCTCACCGCAACCTCCGCCTCCTGGGTTCAGGCAATTCTCCTGCCTCAGCCTCCTGAGTAGCTGGGATTACAGGCACGCGCCACCATGCCCAGCT
>NW_022436958.1:18667364-18800248 GCF_009761245.1 Sapajus apella
CACTCCTGGGTTCAGGCAATTCTCCTGCCTCAGCCTCCTGAGTAGCTGGGATTACAGGCACGCGCCACCATGCCCAGCTAATTTTTTGTATTTTTAGTGGAGACGGGGTTTCACCATGTTGACCAGGATGGTCTCGATCTCTTGACCTCGTGATCCACCTGCCTCGGCCTCCCAAAGCGCTGGGATTACAGGCGTGAGCCACCGCGCCCAGCTGGTCCTCTATTCTTTACCTGAGCCGTGTGTGTTTTCTGTACAATAGTAACCTAAAAAATGCATGAACTAATGAATTGTTGGCTCAATTTTCTGTCAAAGACTCATCTCACACAAGGTCCCTTCTATTATAGATCCTACAGTATACGATATTGACTATAATCTATTTTATTTATGATTTTATATTTAAAATATAACATTGATTTTATATTTAAACATATACAATTTATTTCAAGAAATATTTCATTGTTTAAAAGTTAATATTAATATTTCTGCTTTTTTTAGTAACTATCAAAACTATTAAAAACATTACCTTATATAAAGAACCCAGTGTTACCTCAGAGTAAAGTCTAAAAGAAAATAATAATACATTTTCCCTACTTCTGCAAGATAGCCATAATCAAAAGATCAAAAAATAATAGATGTTGGCATGGATGCAATGAAAAGGGAACACTTTTACACTGCTGGTAGGAATGTAAACTAATACAATTACTATGGGAAATAGTGTAGAGATTTTTTAAAGAACTAAAAGTAGAACTACCATTTGATCCAGGAATATCACTATTGAGTATCTACTAAAAGGAAAAGAAGTTATTATACAAAAAAGATACTTGCATACACATTTATAGCTTTACAATTTGTGATAGCAAAAATATAGAACCAGCCCAAATGCCCATCAATCAATGATTGCATAAATAAATTATGGTATACATATATACAATGGAATACTATTCAGCCATGAACAGGAATGAATTAATGGCATTCACAGCAACCTAGATGGAACTGTAGACTATTATTCTAAGTGAAGTAACTCATAAACGGCAAAGCAAACATCATATGTTCTCACTTATAGGTGGGAGCTAAGCTATTAGGATGCAAAGAAGACATAAGAATGATACAGTGAACTCTGGGGTCTAGGGGGAAAGGGTGGGAGTGGGGTGGAGGATGAAAGAATACAAATTATGTTCAGCATATATTGCTTGGGTGTTGTGTGCACCAAAATCTCATAAATCACCATTAAAGAACTTACTCATGTAACCAGATACCACCTGTTCCCCAAAAACCTATGAAATAAAAAAAAATAAAATAAAAAAATAAATTTCCTTGCAACTTTAGCAATAATCATAATAATACTTTTAATATTATAATTGTAGGTATATTCTTGATAAAAGAGTCTGTATTCTAAAAAGTGTAATTTAGTAAATGGATTGAAATAGACTTTGGTTGGTTGAAAACAACATTAGATATTATTACATGAAAATTACAAGCTTTAAAGAAGTTTAGTACCCTCTCTTTGTGGCCAGTATTTCTTCGTTTGCTTTGCCTTGCTTCTCTGTTTCTGTTTAATGAGGAAGAAAGAGGCCACAATGTGCTCTTGAGATCTGGGGCCCAAATTTGGACAACTATTAACTTAGTGATGAGAATTTCATCAGAAGACAAGCACATCTGGAATAAAGCAAATCGGGCCTCTATTGAAACACAGCCTTATTTGTTCTGTGAGTGACAGACTCCAGTGGCATCAGAATCCCTCTCCTCTCCCACTTTTGTTGCCTGTTTCTGTAATGCCTTTATAGAGGGTAAAATGCAAACTTTACTTCCCTGAAATTCAAGGTTCATGTAGATATAAAGGTCACAAACGTCTCTATGACACGAGACTTAATATTGCTTCAAAAATTAGTCAAAACTATTTTCTTATGTAATCATAATGAGATAAGAGTAAAAAAATGAAGATTTTAATTGTGGGAACATTAAAGAAAATATTCTGAGATCACAGTTTAGATTAGTGGAAGCCCACATTTCATAAACCAAAATACTAATAATCAGACTTCATATGGAGTCTCCTATGTGTTTGGTTCTAAATTTTTGGTATTTATTTAAGACTTTCCTATAAAATCCTGAAGAAATTTATAAGTATGTAAGCAAGCCACAGCAACAATATGAGAATACCTCAGGTCTTCTAGCATTTCAAAACTCTATAGGCAACAGTTAGAGAGGCATGAAAATTAATGACATGAATAGAACACATTTTACCTAGGGTTTATTACAACCAGAAGGCAACAATCCAAATGTTTTACAACTCATGGTGCTTAAGATTGAAAATAAAAATAGAAGGAGGCAGAAGATATTAATTTAGCTGGTTATTTTATGAAAATTCAAATCAAGAAGGGTAGTTAGTGTGAAAGCAGTCGTTAAAAAAATTGTGTTGAAACAGTGGGTTGGGGAAAATAACAAAATAATTCATAGATTAGTAACTGAGCAGGTTCTGCTGTATATGTGGGTTTTAATCCTCGTTCTGCCACTTGCTAGTTGGATGCCCCAGGGAAGTGTATTTCACACCTCTGTGGTCACTTTTCTCATCTATACAATGGGGATGATAATAATAATAGTACCTTCTTTAGGGTCATTTGAAGATCAAATTAATTAAGATCTGTGAAGTGCTAATGTTATTTCGACCTTGTGGGCACCCAAGAGGTTCACTGTTAATAATGGGTTAGGAAACAAATAAGACTAGCTAATGAGAAAAAGAATTAACATGGAAAGCCTAGGCAAAACTTACAATCAACATGATCAAAGTATAGCCATTGTTTCTTTTCCTTTAATAATCATCTTTAAAAGACATTGAGAATAATTTTTTTTTTTAATTTACCAGTGGCAGATAATAATGAGGATTTTGTCAATGAAGAAGTTTGTTTAATTCAATTTTATGGTATGTACACATCAGAGTTTCTGAAATCTTTATCACATATTGTAAGATTTCTCAAATTTTAGAAGTTATAAATATACCTTTTATCTCCTGTATCCCTTGTCCTTCTGTATTTTCTCTTCTTTATTTCTAAGTTTACTTTCTGATTTTTAACACATGTTAATACTCAAATTATCTCAACATCTAACATTAAAAAGAAGTTTCTGAAAACTGCCTTCAAGTTGCTTTTGGTATCTTTTAATTATTGCCTAGGTGCTAGGTTTTATTTTGGACAGGCATAATTAATATATAAGGTTAACTTTAGGTTATGATAAAGCCCACTCAAAAAGTCTGAGGTAGGTGGGACCTGTTGGATTATGATTTTGGGTTTTTTTTGGTAGAAGTTCTATTTGCATCAACATTCATTAGTTTTCATACAGTATTCCAAATTCCCTGGAACAATTTTTGATATAATTTTTTCCTATTTTCTTTTATAATTTCACATTATGATCTGCATCATTAAAACCAGTATAAATAAAGCAACTGTTCTGAACAAAGCAGACAAAGGAAGTGGTTGCCTAGCAACAGAAATCACAGAACAGATCCTGAACTCCTACTCAGATGGAGGCTTTATACCCCAGCTTGATGGTGAAAGCATTTCTAAGTATCTATTCTCTAACTGTGTGTGTCCCTTACAATGGAAAAAGAGGCAGCTTTTGATCCTGTTATTAAACAGAATTGGAAATTAATAGGCTTCAGTAGAGTTCTTACCATTTCTTTAAGGTTCATGAATTTCTATGCTGAAGATGATGAATGTTATACGCCTGACATGCTCATGCTTTTGTTTTAGAGCTGTGACTATGTACCTGAGAATTATTCTGAATGCTCATGGGGTGACCATATGGGTTGAGCTGGAGATTAAAATGCATCTGAATCTGCGTGTGAACAAATCCAAAGCAAGCACTGGGACATCCTAGAAACCAAGTCAGCTTGATTCTCTCACCTTGGGAATGCTGTTGTATACAGCTCTGGGAATTGCATATGAGGGTTTGTGAACCCATGCAAATTACAATTAATTTATGTTTTAATTCATAATTCCCTGTGTTTGAGCATAGGAATCTTCAAAAATTAAAAAAATTACAGATAGATTTTGTTCTGTTGCCATGTGTTTTTAAAAAAAATTCTCTCTGAAATTGGCAGAAAGACAGTGTTTTTCTAATTTTATTTATTTATTTATTATTTTTTAAATTTATTTTATATTTATTTTAGGTGCATACTATATCTGGTATTTCTCCCCATGTTATTCCTCTCCACCCTCCCCTCCCTCCCCACCCCCCGCTGTCTCTTCCCTGCCCCTCCCAACTGCCCCCAGTGTGTGATGCTTTTCGCAGTTATTTTTAATTATTTTGATACATAAATTAAGCTTTCTAGTTTTTTATGGATGTCAGATGCACAGAATTGGATCATTCTTTATTTATTTTTCTTGATTAATATCATCATTTATCCTTGCAAGGCGTCTCGCATTTTATATATTTACTTAGGAGTATATTTTGAGTGTCTGCTGTATATCTGGTTATCTTTGATGGATAAATTAAACCTTGTCATTGGTGCCAAATCTATGAGCCAACTCATACATATATTCTGAGAAGTCAGGTTCAAAAGCCCTCCTGAGTGAGCAAACTAACTTGATTCCAATCATAAGCACCAACCTGAGTGGAATACAATGGAAAGATGTTATAAAAGCGGCATAAAGTGTCATTTGTAAGGGAAGAGCATGTAACACCACAGACAAAAGAGGGAGGCATTAGAATGGGAACCAGCTTGACTGTGTAGATGTGAAGAAAGTACAAAGAACCATGAACGAATCATCTACCAGGAGACAATGGATAATTGTTAGTGGAGATGTCTATGTGGGTATAGAGGGCAAGCTGGTGGCTGAGAGTATTATGTTCTGAACCTTCTAAGGCACTGTTTCAGGTTTTGAGGAGCAAGTGAATAAATAGGAGATAAATAAATAATAAATAAACTTCTTGCTTTCAAGAGTTCACACTAAAATGGAGGAAGATGAGCACATAAATAAATGATTCTGAATTATGGCAAGTACAAGAACAGAGATTCACATGGCATGTTTCAAAGCAAAAGAGAATGGGGACACACAACTATACAGAGGGGAGGTATTGTCAGCCTAGGCTTTCCTTCACTAGATAGAATGTCCTATCAGTTTCAAAAGAGTTAAATTCAGCATGTAGAAGGGATTTTCAGGCACATCTCCATGGAGATTCAATATCCGCTACACTGTGGAGTCTGTAGTCATAACTTGGAGATATTGCAGGTTTGGTTGCACATCACTGCAATAAAGTGAATATTGCAATAAAGTGAGTTGCACATATTTTTGGCATCCCAGTACATATATGAGTTATGTTTACACTACACCCTAGTTCACTGTGCAATAGAATTATGTCTAAAAAAACACAACATGCATATCTTCATTAGAAATACTTTATTGCTAAAAATAATACTATCATCTGTGCCTTTAGCACATTTTTATCTTTTTGCTGGTGGAGTCTTGCCTTGACTTTGATGGCTGCTGACCAATCAGAGTGGTGGTTGCTGAAGGTTGGGGTGGCTGTGGAAATGTGGCTATGGACATTTCTTAATAAGACCACAATGAAGCTTGCTGCATAGATGAACTCTTCCTTTCATGAAAGATTTCTCTGTAGTCTGTGATGCTGTTTCATAGCATTTGTTTTGAAAGTGGATTCAATCCTCTCAAACCTTGCTGCTGCTTTATCAACTAAGTTTATATAATATTTTAAATATTTTATTGTCATCTCAACAATGTTCACAGCATCTTCACCAGGACTACTTTCAAGAAACCACTTTATTTTGTCATCCATAAGAAGTAACTCCTCATCTGTCCAAATTTTATCATAAGATTGCAGCAATTCAGAGACATATTCAGGCTCCACTTCTATTTCTGTTGCTGTTTCAATCATATCTGCAGTTACTCTGTCTACTTAAGTCTCAAACCCCTCAAAGTCATTCATAAGTGTTGGAATTTGATGTTGATATTTTGATCTCCCATGAATTACATTTGTAATGACATCTAGAATAGTGAACATTTTCCAGGAGGTTTTCAATTTATTTGCCTGGATCCATCAAATTACAATATATGGCAGCTATAGCCTTATAAAATATATATATATTTTTTGAGACAGAGTTTTGCTCTTGTTGCCCAGACTGGAGTGCAATGGTGCAGTCTCAGCTCTCAGCAACCTCCACCTTCTGGGTTCAAGTGATTCTTCTGCCTCAGCCTCCCAAGTACCTGGGATTACAGGTGCCTGCTACCACACTCAGCTAATTTTTGTAGTTTTAGTAGAGACAGGGCTTCACCATATTAGCCAGGCTGGTCTCAAACTCCTGACCTCAGATGATCTGCCAGCGTTGGCCTCCTAAAATGCTGGGATTACAGGCCTGCACCACCATGCCTGGCTAAAATGTATTTCTTAAATAATAATAATATTCAAAAGTAGAATTATTCATTGATCCATGGACTGCAGAGTGATTATGTTTGAGGGCATGAAATCAACATTAATCTCTTGTACATTTCCATCAGAGCTCTTTAGTGATCAGATGCATTGGCAATGAGCAGTAATATGTTGAGAGGAATTTTTTTTCCTTAGCAGTAGGTCTTAACTTTGGGCTTAAAATATTTAGTAAACTGTGCTGTAAGCAGATGTGCTGTGATCCAGGCTTTGTTTTTCCATTTATAGAGCACAAGCAGAGTCTATTTAGCACAATTCTTAAGTACCCTAGGATTTTCAGAATGGTAAATGAGCTTCACATAGTAAATGAACTTAAAGTCCAAATGGTAAATGATACCCAAATGGTAAATGAGCTTAAAATCACCAGTAGCCACTAACAAGAGTCAATCTCTATTAAGCTGTGAAGCCAGGCATAGATTTCTCTTTTGTAGCTATGTAAGTTCTACATTGCATCTTTCTCCAGTATAACATTGTTTGGCCTATATTGAAAATATGTTCTTTAGCCACTTTCATCAATTATTTTAGCTAGATCTGCTAGATAACTTGTGGCTTCATCTAAATTTTCATGTTATGGTGAAAGCTTCTTTACTTAAACCTAACGAACCAAACTTTGTTAGCTTCAATATTTTCTTTTGCAGCTTCCTTAGCCCTCTCAGCCTTCACAGAATTGATGAGAATTAGGTCCTTGTTTTAATAGGTTTTAACTTAAGGGAATGTTTTGGCTGATCTGATCTATGCAGAACACTAACACTTTTTCATATCAACAATAAGCCTGTTTTGCTTTTTTATAATTTTTGTGTTCACTGGAGTAGCACTTTTAATTTCCTTCAATAACTTTTCCTTTGCATTCACAACTTGGCTAACTGTGTACTGCAATAGACCTAGCTTTCATCCTATCTTGGCTTTTGACATGCCTTCCTCACTAAGCCTAATTTTTTTCTGTCTTTTGATTTAAAGTGAGAGATGGGAGATTCTTTCTTTCATTTGAACATTTAGATGTTATTTAGATGTTATTGTAGCCAATTATGTTATTAATTGGCTTAATTTCAATATTACTATGTCTCAGAAAGTAGAGAGGCTGGAGGAGAGGGAGAGAGATAAGGGAACAGCCAGATGGTGGAGGAATCAGAACACATACAACATTTATCAATCAAGTTAGCTGTCTTATGTGGGCGGGGTTCTTGGTGCCTCAAATAATTACAACAGGAACATTAAAGATGACTAATCACAGATGACCATAACAGGTATAATAATGACAAAAAAGGCCAGGTGCATTGGCTCACACCTGTAATCCCAGCACTTTGTGGAAGGGGGTGAGGCATATGGATCACTTGAGGTAAAGAGTTCAAGGCCAGCCTGGCCAACATAGTGAAACCCCATTGCTACTAAAAATACAAAAATTACCTGGACGTGGTGGCATGTGCCTGTAGTCCCTACTACTACTCTGGAGGCTGAGGTGGGAGAATTGCTTGAACCCGAGAAGCAGAGGTTGCAGTGAGCTGCAATAGCACCACTGGACTCCAGTCTGGGTGATAGAATGAGGAAAAATGGTGTCAATAGATTTGCTTGAAGCAGGGCTGCCACTCAATTTTGATCTGTAGAAAACACCGTATTAGTGAAACTCAACAAAGCAAAGCTCAATGAAACAAAGTCTACCTGTACTTCCTTCCCAAAGATATGGCTTCCCAGGGTTCCTGAAATTCTATCAACAACTATCAGTTTTGCACCTTTTCTCACCTGTCTGCATCAGAACTAGCTTAGAGCTTGCCCTTTCAGAGCAGTTGCCCCTCTGTCTCTCTAACATAAATGCATATATTCTTTTCCAAAGCTGTCTCTCTTTTAGTAAAGTTGGTTCCTTCTCCAAAGACCAGGAGTAACTGCCCAGAAGTAATACAGAATGTCAACAGTTTAGAGGCACTCAAATAAGTGTTCTTTTTAGTTCAATTATTTAGTTTTTAGTGTTTTCAGTTTCAAACTTGCAGTGAAATGAAAACATAGATACAGCTAGACAGAAAAACCTACTGGGATTGGCCACAGTGCTAATTTTTTATTTCCCTCTCACTTCTTTAATTTGTTGTGGTGAAATGAATGTGATCAGCAGGGGGATTCCTGGTAGGTGGCTCTGCAGATAGACTGTTTTAATCTATGTCTGTGTAAGTCAAAGTTTTTGCAGATTTCATTCATCCTCCTTCTACTGCCACCTTCTATGTTGCTTAGTAATTAAGAGTTTCTTTGGGCTGAACATTAGGTCATTTTCCTATACATAATTGTCTCTTCTTTCTGTAGCATATATAACATTAGAAGGGCTAAAGGCTACATGCATAGGATGGAAGTTAAAACTCAGTTCACTCACCCCAGAAATAATTCAGATGGATGTGAAGCAATATTCTTCCTTCCTTCACCCTGCTACCTTCCTAGCAGGGTGAGAAGAAAGAGTGCAGAAAATAGAAGACTTTGAATTGACATTTTGGCTCCACCATTTACTTACCATATGGCTTTGTTTAGTAGTTGAAGGGATAGGAACTTAATTTTATTTGCTGTAAAATTAGAATAATGCCTAGCTCTCAGTATTGGTGTCAGGATTAATTAAGACAAAGAGAAGGGCCCAGTATACAGATAGCCTTTAACAAATGCTGGAATCTCTGATTTCCTCAGTTTTCCTATTTGTTATTTCCCGATATTATTAGCCTTATGTCTTGATGGTACTGGGACTTTGATGGTTTGGGCATATCTATTATTTAATGCTAATTTGTGAATTTAAGCACTGAGTGTTGTCACACCTCTGATCTAGTGAAAAACTACCTGCTGAAAGATTTGAATTCCATCATTTTACATTTGGTGTGGTCCACAGCTCTTTCCTATTGTGGACTTAAAACTCCTAGGGCATTCTCCTAGTTTCTAAGCCTTACTCACCTAGTTACCAAGTAAAGTTAATTTGGGAATTTACAAAAATCTCCAGTTTGTGCTATGACATTTACATGTATCTATATCTATGATATTTAACCTCATATTCAGAATTGTTATTTTTTTCCATTTTTATTCATATATAATATTTGTCCATATTTATGGGGAACATGTGACATTTTGATTTGTGCACACAATGTACAATGATCAGAATTCTTCCTCCTGCAATGCAGAGATAGGCTATTGACACCTGAGAAGGAATATTTCACATACACTGACAAGAGTGCATAGGTAGCTAGGGGTTGTGTCTAATTCTAAATTTTGACAGAGGCATTTGCTACATTTGTTCATTTGCTTATTTATTAACTTACTTATTCCTTATTCAACAATTTTTTAAGGTATGCTGACTCTTTTCATGGCCTTGTATTTGCCAGGCCTTATGCTGCAAGGCATACACCATGATTTTTGCTTTCTCATAATAGTGTACTTAATAAGGTGCCTTACACTATGGCCACTCAAGTCTATTGAAATGAATTTTGGGGAGAGAATTGTGTAGTACATTTACTTTCGTGTTCTCTGGTGTTCTATGATAGGATAGATAAAATGGAGGAAAGTAGAACTGGTAGATTTTATTAACATACAGGCAATAGTTTTTTTCTCTTATATGTACTGTTCTTTTACTATTAAAAAGCCACACATATCATATCATATTCATACTATGTCTTTACCAATGTAGTAATTTTTTATATTCTTTAATAAATAACAAAGTTCAATAATTTACAATGCAAAAGCTAGTTTCAGAACTCAGGCTCTATTTTTCAAGTTGCAGCGAAGGCTAAATACTGCATCTTACCAGATATTCATCAAATTAAAGTATTGTTGGTAGATAAACTTTAAATCATTAGTAACAATATTAATGGCACTTTAAAATATATCATGTGCCATTGTAGTGAATCGTGTAATTCTATTTCATTTTATAAATGATGAAATTGAAATTTTAGGATTTGAGAAAGACTTGTCCTTTTTAAACTCAGTGCTTTAAAACTTATGTATCTATCCATAGTAATTCCATCTCTGATTAGTTTCAATTTCATGACATAATACTAATTCATGTTGAGGCTATATAAAATATAGATAATATAAACACATTCATAAAAATGAGACCTGGATTCTGATGACTGACATCTATATGATTTGCTCAGACATTTATTTCCTCTGCTTCCAAATGCACACACAGCCCTTCCTTTATAGAAAAATTTCCCAAAGGTTCATCTGTAGGCTACATACCTCAGATTAGCTCAGGAAATCTAATAAAATGAATATTCTTGGCTACTTTCCAAACTTCCTGAATCAAATTTCATGAAAGTGGGATCCTGGAAATTTATAGTTTTAAAAGCTCTCCTCCTCATTGTTAGGTAGATAAAAGTGTGAGAACAGCTGCTAAATGATTGTGCCCTTCCTGCAGTATAAGATTGTAATTCCACATAGTGTTGATTATCCTGAGAGCTGGCCAGTCATGCAGAGGATCCAGGTGTTGAGGGTTGTGCAGCACAAATAATCCTCACAAGAACAGATGATACTTGATAACGTAGCACAGTACAGTCATTTTGGAGAAAAAAGAAATATACAGAGCACAGAATGTGATGTCTTTCCACATTGACATTAGGAAGCTCATGCTAGAGAGAAATGATTTTCCTTCTTGTGTGATCAGCATTATTGATACATGTAAATAAGCTGTGTATATGTAAGTTTAACGTGGAAAATTCAAGTTTAAAAAGGATTTTTTCTGCTTCTCCAAAACCAGTAGGTCATCAACTGAAACTTTCCTGTAAAGATTTAGACAGTATGGTATATTACATACCAATACAAATAATAAAAGCCAAAATACAAGCCACATATAAAATTTCAAATTTTCTAGTAGCCACATTATTAAAATAAAAACAGAAGCATGAGACATAAATTTTAATAATATATTTTATTTAACTGAGTACATCCAAAATATTGTCATTTCAATACATAAACAATACACAAATTATTGAGACAGCTTAGATTCTCTAATTCATCTCAAGTTTTCAAAATCTCGTCTCTACTTTTCACTTAAAACACATCTTGTTTCAAACTAGTACTATATCAAGTTTGCGTAGCCACTTGTGAGTAGTGTCTGTCATATTGTTCTGTGCGGGTCTAATAGGTTTAGTAGAGAAGAGTTGTGTTCATAACTTATGCTTACCACTTAAATGTCTGGTGATGTCTGACTGGCAACATAACTTTTGAGCCACAGTTTTCTCCTCTGTAAAAAATATAAATTGGGAATAATATATAACATATTACTTACAAGACTATTGTATCAATTATACTGTAATCTGCAAGGTACTGGTATATGTGTATATATATATATGATGGTATGCTGGCTGTTAGAAATGAATATAAAAGAATTTTTTTTACATATTTAATAAAAGGATATGTTAAGATTGTCCAAGTAGTTATGAGCACAGAAATACTATAGGCTGGTTGCAGAGACAATGGTTGTATGACCAATAATAGAGTCACAGTTTTATTTTTTGGTTCATAAAATCTCTGATTCTCTCAGAGAATGGGGTATAAATGACAGAAAAAAAATTGTCTGGTGCACACATACTTGCATGCTCAACCTGTGCTTTTGTCCAGGAGGGAAGGTAAGGATAGCTAAGAACAATCTACATTTTAGTGATCTATTGGGAAGTTTAGTTATCCATCAATATCTGAGATCTATAAATTGCAATACTTATATCCTAACTGATCCCTTCACCTGGAGAAAGCTTTATCTAAAGTGTCTTACATTTTGGCTGCATAACGTTAAAGAAAATCACCAATTTACTTAGGATTTGGCATTCTGGAAAACATATCTGAGAAAACATCTCTGCTTTAAAAGATGAGATTGTTCTAAAAACAAAGGAATTAGCTATGCATTAATGTGTTCTGTGATTGTGCCATGCACAGCACAGTTGCATTCCAAAATGAAACAACAAATCCTTTCTTTAGTTATTTCCCGTCAGGAGAGAAGAATAGAGTCTAACAGCTTTTTGTTTATTTACAGAAAATATGTGCAGTAAAGCAAAAATTGTACCAAATAAAATATTAAAGCAGATTTAATAGCAACTTGTTGATTTAATTATCTGTGACCTGTAAAAGTTGGGAGAAATGGGGAGACACTGAGAGGCTTGTGTTTTCTTACATTCAGTCAACTCAAATTCATAGCATTTTGGCTGCAAAAACTTTCCCCTATTATTTTATGAATTAATCCAGGTAAGACACTTCTTTCTAGAGCACATCATGTTTCTGATTTTTTGCAGAGACAGTCTAGGGATTCTCATTCTCTGAACTTTTCTTTCTTGGATCTAAAAACTTGTAATAGCTAATTGAAATAATGTGCTTATGGCTTACCATATTTTTGCTTATTTATTCAGTCTGCAATGTTTATTTTGGAGCTGTGTCCAAAATAGTATAACAAATTAATGTATCTTTTGTTTATCACAGACCCATCTCCAGAGATAATTGCCATTAAATTAATGATGTAGGTTACTCCTCCCATTGATGCCCTGTGCCATGGCTTGGCATGATTTCATTTCCACTTTTCAGATTATGAGACTCAGACAGAATGTACAATATTCACAGCAAGGTTTAGAGACACCTTGTTGAAAGCAAAACAAAGAGCTGAAAATAGCAAGCCTGCATCCCACTTTTACTTCACTTGTTTTTTTCCTCATTAGCACAGATTATTTTCTAGAAATGGCTTCTTACCAGATGATTCTCTGGCAAACATCTTTTTAAAGTTCACTTTCTCCCTTTTGAGCTAGTTCTAATTTAGGATGATTGGAAATGTTAATTATTATCACTGCTCCATTAGGTACCTCTGCAAGTACCTTCTGAGCGCCAAAAGGAATCTGTAAAATGGGATTTGTGTAAAAAACAGCTCACCTTAAAGTACTACTATCCCTATTAAATCTTGCAACAATAAGTAATTAAAATTTAGAAATTCATAAAGAATATATAAAAAGTAATTCAAACAACATGTGTAATTAAGAGAATGTCAACCTATCTTAAAAAGCCAAACTATCTGAAAAATCATTGTATGTTTGTATAGAGCTCATATATTACTTTCAGCCAATAGTTATGTCATCCTCACTATGCATGAATCACTGTATTAAAGTCTAAAGATTCCAAGAAGAGTATGTGGTCCTTAAGTTTATATAGCCAGAGTTTGATGGAGAGATATTTACAAGTGAGTAATTTAAGTAATACATAAGAAGTAGTGGCAACAGAATCAGGCCCATGATTTTTGGGAGGTGAAGAGATGGACTTCCTTTTCTCTGACTGGGAAAAATGTTCAGGAGACAGCATGGATAAAGAAGTGATACTTGGAATGAATCTTAAAGAACGATTAAGTGCTTGCTAAATAGGCAAGAGGAAGAAAAGTATTCCAGGCAGAAGGACCAGAAAGAGAGAACATGGCTCATGGGACATTAAGCTGTCCATGATAGTATACAAGGATATTTACAGGAGATAGGTACAGGTTAGATCCTGAGGGACTAGATTTTTCCCCCTATATTGTAGAATTTTGTCTTTGTGGCTCATTTAAAATGGAAGATTATAAAAATTAATTTTTGCCAGGGTCTGAATGTTTATGTTTTCCACAAGTTTATATGTTGAAATTCTCACTCCTAGTGTTATTGCAGTAGGAGGTGGAACCTTATGGAGATAATTAGGTAATGAGAGAAAAACCCTCAGGAATGGACTTAGAACCCTTATAAAAGAAGACAAAGAAGCTCTTTATCTCTTCCGCCCTGTGAGGACTCAGTGGGAAAACTCTGTCTGTGAGGAAACCAGCCCTCACCAGATACCAAATTTATCAGCACCTTTATCTTGAACTTTCCAGCCTCTAGAACTGTGAGAAATAAATTTCATTGTTTATAAGCTATCTGCTTATATAGTATTTTATTATAGCAGCCCATACGGACTAAGACAACTTCTTTTTTATGATGAATACTCTAGTAAGCACTGTGGAGGTTATACAAGGTTAAAATGAAACTTGGAGGAGGTTCAATTAGAAAGATATTATAATAATCCAGGTAAGAGATGAAGTGGGCATGAACTAAAGAACCAGAAGTGAAAATAGAAAAGAGGCTGAATTCTAGAGATACGTAGGAGTCAGAAATGATAAAACTTGATGTCTGAATGGATATGAGAATTAAAGAAAAGGAATTTAAAATGCTTATTATATTCGAAGCTTGGGCAAATGGATGCATGTTTGTTCCCAACATCAAAATAGTGTACAGGAAGAAAGAATGTTTAAGATGTGAAGTGGTTGCCAGAGTTTATATTTAACTTTGTGTATAATTCTTATTGTAGGAGGAAACTGAGGCTCACACTTGAGAATTCAGAATGGATCCTAGGACCGTAAACTTATGATTTATCTTCCAGGCTGTTTCCTTAGATTCTCCTGTACTATTCCCTCATATTGCTGAGCATAGTTCTGAATCCATCTTTGTTCAAAGCTGTAGGTCTTTTCTTCCCCTGGTAACCTCCAGTGATTTACTGCATGTTCAAATGCCTTTTGTTGGAATTGCAAAAATGTTGGACTACAGTCATATATCTCACTGAAAAAATAGAAAATTGGAATCCAGAAGGTGATTTGACATAATTATTAGAAAATTGGTGGAACAATGAATGTAGCAGTAATTTATTACAGAGACCCTCTACATTCTGCTAGTATGTATTATAGCATATTGGACAAAGTACTAATCAGATTTTAAACTACAGACTAGAAGATTCAATTGGGGATTGATGAAACTAGTGAGACAATAGATAGCCTAGTCACTGTGTTCTATTGATTTGGATATTTTTCATAGTCCTTCCTTTCCTCTGGAATGGGAAATGAATTATGTTGCCTTATGTCCCTGACTAGCTGCAGTACATTTTACAAATTTGCAATCGTGTTGTCATCTCCAAATTGCCACTGATAGCCAGAGTCAGATTATTTTTGTGATACAACTGTGATCTTGCAAGCATACCATTTAATAATACACAGTTTATAATAGGGCCCAGATAGAGATGGCTGAATTAAGTATCCCATGGTTTCCTAGGTTAGAGAGACTAAGCAACTGTAGAATGATAAAAATATTTTTCCAACTTTGCTTACTGCATGAATTCATCTGTATTTCTCAGGCAATTTCTCATCTTAAGGTGATCAGATGTTGCATGTGCTTGGGGATATAGTTATATTATGTCAGTTTAGGCAAAATTAGAAATAAGCCAAGCTTATCTTGGCATCCAATTTGCATCTTTCCCTGCCTCTTTTCCAAGCTACTCTGCCTGGTCTCCTACTCCACCCTCTCCAGACACTCATTATTGTACTTGACTCTTATTTTCTTCATCCTCAGTCTAATAAAAGCTTTATTCAGTCAGGCACGGTGGTTCACACCTGTAATCCCAGCACGTTGGGAGGCCAAGACGGGTGGATCACAAGGTCAGGAGTTTGAGACCAGCTTGGCCAATATGATAAAACCCCATCTCTACTAAAAACACAAAAATTAGTCGGGCATGGTGGCGGGCACCTGTAATCCCAGCTACTTGGGAGGCTGAGGCAGGAGAATTGCTTGAATCTGGAAGGGTTGCAGTGAGCCAAGATCGTGCCACTGCACTCCAGCCTGGGCAACAGAGTGAGACTCCATCTCAAAAAAAAAAATAAATAAATAAAATAAAAAGGTTTTTTTTTTCTTTTTCTTTTTTTTCCTTAATAAATGTGCAATAAGTGATAGCTATGTTTTAAAAGTATACTTTAAGTTCAGGGGTATATGTGCAGAACTTGAAGGTTTGTTACATAGGTATACACATGCCATGGTGCTATGCTGCACCCATAAATCCGACATCTACATTAGGTATTTCTCCTAATGCTATCCCCCACTCGCCCCAACCCCACAACAGGCCCTGGTATATGATGTTCCCCTCCCTGTGTCCATGTGTTCTCATTGTTCAACTCTCACTTATGAATGAGAACATGTGGTGTTTGGTTCTTTGTTCTTGTGTTAGTTTGCTGAGAATGATGGTTTCCAACTTCATTTATGTCCCTGCAAAGGACATGAACTCATCCTTTTTTATGGCTGCATAGTATTCCATGGTGTATATGTGCCACATTTTCTTTATCCAATCTATCATTGGTGGGCATTTGGATTGGTTCCAAGTCTTTGTTATTGTGAACAGTGCCACAATAAACATACATGTTCATGTATCTTTATAGTAGAATGATTTATAATCCTTTGGGTATATACCCAGTAATGAGACTGCTGGATCAAATGGTATTTCTAGTTTTAGATCCTTGAGGAATCACCACACTGTCTTCCACAATGGTTGAACTGATTTACACTATCACCAGCAGTGTAAAAGCATTCCTATTTCTCCACATCCTCTCAAGCATCTGGTGTTTCCTGACTTTTTAATGATCACCATTCTAACTGGCATGAGATGGTATCTCAGTGTGGTTTTGATTTGCATTTCTCTAATAACCAGAGATGATGAGCTAAAAAAGCTTTTTTTCAAGAAGGCACTAGATATACTCCTTTCACTAGGGCTTATATTTCTGATGAGACTGACAGCATGACTCCTTTTGGTTAGATCAGGTTTTCCTTCAGCTGTAGGAACTAGAAGTTCACAGCTGTAGGACTACAAGGTGCCAAAAACAAGTGGGTGATGGGGACACCACTCTGATTTTCTCCCCTAGTCAGGCTACCATCTCCAAGCCCCTCTTAACCATCAGCATTGCAAGACAGATGCTCTCCTTACCTCTCTGCTTTTGCACCTAGGAAAAGTAGAGTATGCTAAAAGTGATTCAGATGTCCCAAGTGGCTCCCTCACTCCCTCCTCCCTACCAGACACCAGCAATCTGTGGGGATATTCCAGGAGATGTTCTACTGTTCTAGCTGTTCTCTCCTCTATATTTTGATTGTGTTTTGTGGTTCATTTTTGCAGTAGGCCTCATGACTCAACATGAGGTCCTCCTTTCTTCTTTGAATGTTCTACTACATTCTATCATTTGGAAAGCTTTTTCCATCCAAATAGATTTCTTCTTTCCTCCATGTATTTCAGGCTTCATATGTTAAAAACAAATAAACAAACCTGTTAAAAAGTTTCTAACGTGGCTTAATGTTCAGTACTACAGGCAGCATGCGACTGACTAGAAGAACAACAAAGAAGGGTAAGTTCTAAAGAATAGCCCTTCTGAAGCCTCGGAAAGGGCGCTTTCAATTATCGACTGTAAAATCACAGAACTGACTTTTCCCTGGTTCAGAAAAAAACAAGACTGAAATTGAAAGTTGTATGTGGAAGCAAAATGTTTTTTGTTATTTCATTAAAACTAAGATTAGAAAACTGAAAAAAGACAAACATTGTAAATAGCATTTTTAAAGGAAGCATTAAAATTAAATTTTAATTAAATAGCATTTTAATAAAAACTTTCATAAATAAAATTATTCATGTATTTTCCTTTTACCTACATTTAAGAAATAGATTAATCTAGTTTTACTGATTGATTAAATTTAGGGCTTATGCCCAAGCTGATCTAAAATTTTTATGAAGATATCATTAGAGGAACTTCAATATTCTTAAATATATAGTATTTAACCAAAAGTAATATAAGCAATCATTAAACAGATGAACGCTTTTTTTCATTTCTTAGCTCCTAAAATTTTTTTTTCTATAAAATCATGCAACATGGATATCATAAAATACAGAAATATGTATTTACTTAGAATATGTTCACTGTTGAGCTGAGATTGTACAACTGTATTCCAGCCTGGGAGACAGAGACAGATTGTGTCTCAGAAAAAATAAAAAAATAATACATTCACCATCACAGACAAAGGTTTTATTCTTCTCTAGGTATACCTTCTTAGAGCCACTTTTTTCCTTAAAAATTCAAGTATTCAGGAAAGACAATGCCTATGGTGACTAGGAGGAACAGGACTGGTTTAAACCAAACACAAAGTGTCCTCATTTGCCCTCTTAGCTGAAGTTAGTTCAGTTTTAGTAGTTATTTTCATCTTAGAAATGTATACCCAGGAGACCTAACATAATAAGTCTGTATGGAAAATTTTCAAACATATTTATGCCAAATTATTTTCCCCTATGATTTTCAATCCCAAATTGTCCTGTAAATTCCAAAAATATGACTCCTGAGAAATTAGCAAAACCCAATTTCTCTTCAGGAATCACTAGCAGAACATTGTGTGGACTTAATCAAGGAAAGACTTCATTTGTCAAATGGCTCATTTGTGAATAGCTGTCATTCCCCGACTTCTATACCTCCTGTAATATCTGAGTATGAAAATCTTTAGGAGCTAAAAGAGGAAGAAATGCAAAACAAGTAGATGCCCACAGATGACAAAGTAGAAACAGAATCACCTTCTTCAAAGGATTATTACCTTTGTGCCATGAGGGCTGATGGTGAATATAGCTTAACTTTAGAATTTGTCACATGCTACAGACATCTAATAAAACATAATTTTCTGACTGTTGGTCAAGAAATTGATAGAGTATTTAACAGACTTTGACTGGAAATATTTTACTTACTAAATGAAGGGACTATTTATGGAAGTGGTGGCAGATTTACAACCGCCAACTAGGGATGATGAGATAGTCAGGGGTTAGCAATATCAGGAGCCATTTACCTTCCCTAGGCCTAAAGGAGCAAGGGAAGTAAAATTTGGATCTATGGGAGAGTGGCAGACCTACAGTAGCTCTGGCCAGAAAGGAATGTAGCAGCTGGCACTGTTGGTACTGGACATAGAGCTGGAGAAGATAGAGGCCAACTAGTGCAACACCATGCTTTCTGTTCTCCTTTTCTCTGATCTCTTATCAGTGTTTTTTACTGGTTGACTCCAAAGTGAAGCTTGGAAGTGAAAAAGCAAAGAAGATGCAGTCCACAGGGATCAGTCTCCCAAATTACAAGCAGGGAACCAAAGGACAAACCTTGGATTATAGGATTTTTAAGCTAAAAGAGAATAACAGGATAACTAGTCTGTTTGTACTGCTGTCATTCTCATTGGGAATAACTTGACATGAACTTCAAGGTTAAGGATAATATGTCTGGTGCAGAGAGAACTGAGAAGTGGGAAAAAAATTGTAAGCCATGTGCCTTCTTTCCTGTTAGAAAAAAAAAAACACAGATTTTAAAATTTCTATTAATGTTAAAATTTGTCTTCTAAGTATCAAAATGGTTAAAATGAAAAAATGTTTGTTGTAAAAAAATTTAAGCAAGATAATATATAAAGTCCCATTTCACCTATGCTTTTTGTTCCTTTATTTTCATAAATACATTCATGGTGTTATTACTTCAAAAGATTTTAGCTAATAATAATAGCTGGCGTCTAAAAATATGTCCGAAACGGAACTCAAAGTGCTTTATTTGTATTAAATTATCACACAAAAAAATTTTTGAAGTGCTACTATTATCCCAGTTTGGCTAAAATAAAGTTAAGTAAATTGCTGAAGGCCGTAGAGTTGCTAAATAGAAGTGGAAATGGAACACAGGCAGGGTGATTGTTCTCGATTACTATGGTGTTTTGTAATGAACAGATACTTACTTAGCATCCACTATGTGTCAGGAATTGTCGTAGGCATTGAGCATACAGGAATAAAACAATAAACAATGCTCCTGCTTTGTGGAATATATATTCTGGTGGTAGATAGAACAATAACCAAATGCACTAATGGACTTAAAATTTCAAGTTGAAATATATTTCTATATTTGTATTTCTACAAATAGAAATAAGATAAGGTAAAGTGTTAGAGGGGACGTGGGCTATAGTTCAGGATGAATAGGGCAGTCTCTGCAGAGATGATATTTGAATGATCTCACATCATTCATCAGAATGTAAGAAAGGTACCTCTGAAAAATGTGAATGAAAATTTTCCAGACAAAAAGAAGAGTAAATGCAGCAAGCCCTAAGCTGTTTAAGGATAAGTAAAGCCAGTAAAGGTGTGGAGGGACAATAAATTGTTAATAAACACTGATATAGTATTTATATCAGGTTCTGTTCTGGAGGGTTGACTAATATTAACATTTAACTTATTACGCTAATATGAAGAATATCCTGTCATTTTCCCATATATATATATATGGCACTTTAAGTTTTGGGGTACATGGGCAGATCATGCAGGATTATTGCATAAGTACATACATGGCAATGTGGTTTACTGCCTCCATCCCCCCATCACATATATCTGGCATTTCTCCCCATGTTATCCCTCTGCAGCCTCCCTACCCCTCACTGTCCCTCCCCTATTTCCCCTCAACAGAACCCAGTGTGTGATGCTCTCCTCCCTGTGTCTATGTGTTATCATTGTTCAATACCTGCCTATGAGTGAGAACATGTGGTATTTGATTTTTTGTTCTTATGTCAGTTTGCTGAGAATGATGGTTTCCAGATTCATCCATGTCCCTACAAAGGACACAAACTCATCATTTTTTATGGCTGCATAGTATTCCATGTTATATATATATGCGCCACATTTTCCTTGTCTAGTCTATCATTGTTGGGCATTTGGGCTGGTTCCAGGTCTTTGTTATTGTAAACAGTGCTGCAATGAACATATGTGTGCATGTGTCTTTATAATAGAACAATTTATAATCCAAAGGATTATAAATTGTTCTATTATACTGTACCCAGTAATGGGATTGCTGGGTCAAATGGAATTTCTATTTCTAGGTCCTAGAGGAATAGCCACACTGTCTTCCACAGTGGTTGAACTAATTTACACTCCCATCAACAGTGTAAAAGAGTTCACGAAGTAGCTGACACTCTACACTGGGCGTAGAGCTGGAGAAGATAAGGAGCTAGCAACTAGTAAGTTAAGGATCTAGGTTTTAAACCAAGACAATATGGCTGGTTCATAGCACCTCAACTATTCCGACAGTGTTCTTCCTGGGTTCATTCACTAATTCATCCCTGTTTCCCCCCAACCATCTATCTCTTTTCCAAATTAAAATTTTTGTAAATGTGTTCTCAGAGTTATTTTATTATTCCTCATTCAAAAAATTATCTAAATTTTACATTTATGTTTGTTCTTTGTTTCTTATGGCATCTTTCGTTTTGTGGATAGAGTTGGATGTATTGTAGATTTTGAAGATTTGTTTTTGCTCTCCACATTGTTTTTGCCTATTTTTATTTTGTTTTCTAGTAATCTTTGGAATTTCTCACCTGGATTATTTTCCTAAAAGTCAAGTGAACCTTGGCTGTCTCTTTATTTGAAGAGGAAAACGTTGAAAGTTTGATTGGAGGCTCCAGGATGAGTACCAGATTTTACATCAGATTTTGAGGTGGTGAGCCGGTTTCTTCCTTGTGAGACATGCAAATGACAATATCTTTTTATTCTAGGTACATTTAATTTTTGTAGAGATTAATAGTTCAATCTCCTTTTTTGCTGGTAGTGGTGAGGATAGGTTTGCTATTTAGCTACTGACATTCCTAAAACAGAATAAGATGCCATGGTCTTACAGTTCAGTGTGTAAATTTTCACAGCTTTTGCAAGTTTTCAGCCCAGTGTTAGCCCCCAATCACTGTGAATGTCCCCAAGCAGAGCTTCTTTGGTTTTACTTTTCTGGTTTTATAGAGAGACAAAGGCATTCTGGAAAGTATAGCCAATTGAAATTGAGTCTTTAACAAATACGTATTGAGCACCTACTCTGTCATATACTTTTCTAGATGCTGGAAATACAAGAAGGAAAAAAATAAGCACATCATTACCTGAAGTTCTCTATTGTGTGTTAGTTCACTTTTTTAAACAGCTTGATTGACATTCAATCAGCACAGTTAACAGCACAGTTAACCATGCTGGCAATTGTGTGTGGTGTGAGGTATTGATCTAACATTTTTTTATAAGAACTAAATATTTAAATCCTATGTATTAAAGGCATTTGTTTTGTTTTGCTCTTTTTGATTTTGAGGCATGCATTTAGTTTCAGAATATGATTTCTTTTTCTTTAATCACTAGAGACATATCCATTTTACTCATTTTAGCATCATCTCTTTCTTAAGTTAATTCTATTTCTTTGGAGTTTTTCAATTTGTTGATATTGATTTGTCTCTTTTATTGATTTGGCAACATTTTCTACAAATGCAGAGGATTGCATTTATCTGTACATCTTATGGAGAAGGATGTAAATTACTTTTTGAAAGATGGAGTATATTTCTTAAGCAGCAACAAATCACCCTCTTTATCTGACATCATTTTTTATTACAGTAAAGATTTCAGACGATATTTAAGAGAGAGTCTGGATGTGAGGTTGCATACAATGGATGAATTATCACAAATGCTGCTTTGATTCTCAGGCCCTAGCAACCATACTTACTCTAAGAGTGCCTTTCAGAACTATGACTTTAGAGAGCAGTGTTGAGTGATTTAGCCTTGGCTCCTGTTCTTGAGTTGGCTGCTCTGAGTACAGGGAGCTACATTTAATTAATTTTATTTTGACCACCTCTTAGGTTTGTCATCCTTCATTTCTTCTGTTTCTGGTTCTCTTTGCAGTTCTTTTAAAAGATAAATGTGTTTTGTTGTTTTGTTATCCTTAATGTTTCCTTTCTTTCTTTTGTCTTTATCTGTATTTAAACGCTTTCTGCCTTCTGGTTTCTATTTGTAGTAGTATGTTCTGTTTTTTTAGTAGATTTTGCTCTCAGTCTACAGTCATCTGCTTTATGCCATCTAGAATATCCTCACTCTCTTAGTTTGCTGGTGATTATTGTGTATTTTTCATGACTTTGAATTGAAAATATATTTATTGTGTAATTTCCTATGGATTTAAGGAGGGGAATATATTTTTCTGGAACTTTTCTTTCTTTCTGATATCCTTTCTCCCTCTTTCTTTATCATCAATGACTTACTCTACCTGCCATTTATCTTCACCTATGATTTGGAAGGTATGTAAGATGTATTGTCTTTTTACCTGTGTTTGTTATATACTTTGAGATATGATATCCAGATTCTTGTGATCATAATTTATTTATTCTCTTGACATATAATGTTTTATTTTTGCTTTTTATTTTTAACCATATTTGCAAGTTTACTTTAAAAAGAAATCTGAGAAATCGTGCTCTGATAATGTGAAAGTTATAATTCTTAGCATAAAAGGATAGCTCTCCATCTCCATATCGAGTGATTTGTTTTTCTTAACTGGGTCTATCTTTGCAGTTAGTAGAAATACCTTGTGTTAATTGGTTCTAAATTTCAACAGATACCCTTTCTTTTTGTATACCTTCTGGATTTTTTAGGTAAAGTTATGAGAGGTTTCATCATAGATGCTTACCAAACAGAACTTCCCTATTCATCCCAATACCAAGTGCCTTTGTAATGTAGACTTTTAATGGCCACGCATTAAAAAGACTTTTAATGGCTCACCATATATACTTTCATTGTCTCAATATCTCGTTAAAGTCTCCTCTAGCCTAGCCCGAGAGAGGTAGAGCTGAAAGACTGTATGCTAGTATTATTTCTTCAGTTTTGTTGATCTCATCTGTTGTTTTAAAAGTATGTTTAAGTAAAATATTTATTTCCCTGGAAGGCTGAAGTGGCTCTCACAATGCAGCTAAATGATCTTAAATGCCTCAAATATATGTAGTGGCCTGTTGCTGGCAGAAGCACAATGTTTAAAAAATGATGCATTGTATTCTTATTGATAAATTTTCAAATTCTATTCATACTGAGTCAGCTTGATGAAAACAATAAAATCTCTAAGGACTAGTTTGTTTACCTCTTTCCCAGAATATTATAGCTTCCTCTATGTTATGTTAGACAAACAGATTAAATGATCTAAATGAAAAAACTCCAGCTTTTTAAAGTGAAAGCACAAGAAGATAAGCTGTAGATGAAATATAATCAAGTTGAAAATAAGTATACCTTATATGAACATTTATATTAATTAAAGGTTCTTATAAGAATTTGTTTAAAAAGAACAAATGTTAATATAGTACTATTAATGTATATTGCCTTGCTATTATCACTTATGTAAGCATGGAAACTTAATTTTCTTAAAAACATATAGTTTAATACAGGTTTCTTTCTCTAATTCATAGTCTTTCTCTGAGCCTTCCCTGGAAAGTAATCATATCTAATGGTGACCACACAATAACATAATCAACAGATAACTCATCATTTATAAAAACTTCACTTCTCAGTAAAGTATCTGAAATATTTGATAACTAATTTCTGCCAAACACTGCACATTTCCCCTCATCAAATAAAATTATTTCCAAAGTACACAGGTAATCTTTTTATAGGATAGCAATTTGAATGGAAATTAGTTTTTTTATACTTTTATTTTTACAACATGGTTTTCTCTAAGAGGCATAGAGGCAGATTTCCTCAAGCAAAATCATGCTACTTACTTACTGATGCATGGCTACTACAAAGGCAGAATAGTTCTGGGCGGCATAAAGTGAACCTCTGGACAATTACATTCTTTGAGGCCTCTTTAGTATCCAGTAACATTACTTCTAAATACCAAAATGTAAATTTAATCCACATAAAGACTCTGGCATGCAGAAATATGCAATTGATCAAAGAAAAGTATGAAGTTTCTTAATGCTGTAGAATCAAATACAGAAAAGCTTAAATGGGCTTTACAAATTATAACATTGAAATAAAATGTGATATTAATATCTGTCAACCAAATTCAGTGTTCTCTTTGTGTCACTAAAATCGTGTGTGCACAGTAAAACCTTAACCAAACAGGAATGTTTGGGATACCATAAAATGGTTTGTAAAACATTTATAAATGTCCTAAGGAAGTCAGTTTAGTTAGCAGCTGCAATGCAATATTATTTCAAAGCCCACAGTGGATGCACTGATCTTTATCTTACAAAACCAAATGTCACTCAGAATCTAACATAGAGTGTTTTTCGAACTCAATCATGTTTTAAGATATAGTGTAATGTTTAATAACTCAAGGCAGGACTTGAGTCAATGTTTATGGACTCAAATATATTCTCCACTGATTCTATTTGGGAATATGATCTTCAAGGTGGACATTGCTATAGTAAATGCATTTACAATGAACTCATTTTATTATATTTAACATACAAATTCTTCATCACTAGGCATGCTACTGACTTTTCATGTTGCTTACATATAGAAAAAGGACAAACATATTGGAGTAAAATGACTGATTTTCATAACAATTATATTTTTCCTCGTAAGTTCATAAATGATTATTTTGGCATGTCTCTAACAGAGCATTGCATATATATAGTAGGTGAAATATATATATATTTCATATGTGTGTATCTATATATACATACACACACATATAAATACATAACTGTGTATATATATGTGTGTATATATGAAATATGTATATTTCACACACATATATATGAGAAAATATATATACACATGTATACATGCACACACATGTACATAAATATATGTACTACATGTACATATATGTGAAATATGTATTTTATATTTACTGTAAAATATGCTATATATACTACACATATACACACACATATGTGTTTCTTTTGTTTATATGTTTTTGCTTTCGCTTATTTCTGCATAGAATGCTATAATTCTATATAATGCATCAAGTAAAAATCCCAGTTACCCTATGTTGAGGCACATTGACCTGAGTCATTTTCTGATTTATCAAAGTAAAGAGACTGACCTTAGACAGTACTGAGTTCACCAAGTCCATCTTGGAAAGCTATCTCTTGGTTTGCCAGTTATCTTTTTCTGAGTTACATTACCGATTTTTTATGATGATAAGTACACCTTGAGGTAACACATAGAGTAGGTATGGTTTAAAAGTTTTATATGGATATTCTGTAATAGGTAGTTTGTTATTTTGAGATAAATAGTAATTTATAGCAATATATTAACCACATAACTAAGACTTTTTAAAAAAATTGAATATCCTTCCTACTTCCTAAAAATCTTGAGATTGAGAGATCCTTAAAATAAAAAAGTGAATAAAACTTTTTTCCAACATAGATAAAACATGGACACAATTTACCATCCCCCTTACCTGCTTCTATTCTGAACTGACACAAAAATGGACAAACACAATGGTTCCCCAAGGGGACCATCAGACAATGAAGAAAGATAATTTTCAAGTGGTGAGAAACACATGAGATGAGCCCAGTTATACAGCTTACTCTCTTGAGCTTTCAGAGTAGGGCAGACGGTGAAGATGCACAGGCAAACTCAGTTAACTGCGTTGAGCAGATGAAAAGTTTGAGTGTATGGGAAAGCAGAGAACTGTGGTTAGAAAGAATTTCAGAGAACTACAGAAAGTCCCTTCTGCCATTCAGCTAATCATCGAGTGAGTGCTTATGAAGAAACTAAGCAAGACTGGGAGATGAATTTCTCAAAAGGATATGAAGGAACTATGACAGGGCAACACATGGGATTTAGAAAATTGCCTGTACCCACCAGCCAGATTAGAAAATCTCATGATTCACAGTACATAGGGTAGAGTACTCATAAAAATTTTGTCTCAATATTTGTAATTTCCTCTAGACTGGTCATTAATAGTTATGACTAATAAACCATAAAAATCCAAATGTTTAAAGTCTTTCCAACAGACAACTTTTTCCTAGAAAAAAAACAGAATATATTCAAAATATAACAAGGTAAGATGAACAATCTCTGACATCGAATCAAAAATCACCAAACATGAAAAGAAGCCAGGAAATGCAAACCAAAATTAGGAGAAAAGCTGACCCACAACTGTCAGAAATGTTAGAATTAGCAAACGATGGCATTAAAACATTATAACTGTATTTCGTTTTTCACTCCAAAATTTAAGGAAAGATTTGAAGTTTACATATTTAAAAATCCCAACTCAAACTTCTAGAAATGAAAACTACAACATATGGGGTGGAAAATAACTGCAGTAATAACGGAATTGATATGGCAGAGGAAAAGGGAATTGAAATTTAAAGCATAGCGATAGAAATGATCCAAAATTAAACCATGAGCAAAGACAATTATTATAAACAAACACAAATGAGCACTGTCAATGAACTAATGCACAACTTTTAGCAGCTTTAATACATGTATTCTTGGAGTCCTCCAAGGGGCAGAAGCAAAGAAGAGAGAGAAAGGAGGATTAGGAAACAAAGTATTTGAGGAAGCAATACCAAAATTTTTCTAAATTTGATCATAGCTATAAACCCATAGATCTAAAAATCTCAATGAACCCCAAGCACAAGAGATGGGAAGAAAACCTCACAAAGGTAAATTATAATAAAATTGCTCACCCCCAGCAATAAAGAGGGACTCTTGAAAGTAGTTACAGATATATTATGTGCAGATGAATAAACACTGGAAACAAACCAAATGTTCATCAGAAGGTGAATATATAACAAACTGTGGTATATTCCTGGTATATCATGCAATAGAATCCTACTTAGCAATGAAAAGGAAAGAACTATTGATACATCTTATAGCAAGGATAAATTGTAAAATAATTATGCTGAGTGAAGTGGTTTGATAAATAACAGGTAGAGATGATCCTTGAATAACACAGGGGTTAGAGGCACCAAACCCCTGTGTAGTAAAAATATCTATGTGTAATTTTTGATTTCCCCAAAACTTAACTACTAATAGCCTACTGTTTACTGGAAGCTTTACTAATAGCATAAACAGTCAATTAACACTTATTTCACCTGTTATATGTAAATATCACCATAAAGAATGACATTTTCATTGTCTTCATGTTGGGTAGACCAAGCAGGAAGAGAAAGAGGTAAAGTTTGTTTTGCTGTTCCGGGGGGGCGGTGCAGAGACAGAAAAGGTGGAGGAGGTGGAAGGGGAGACAGGAGAGGCAGACAGGAATATTCAGTGTAAGTTTTGCTTAAAAAAAAATTTTACAAGTGGACCGTGCAGTTCAAGCTCACATTATTAAAGGGTCAACTGTTTATACTTTGTGTTTTTATTTACATAATTTCTAGAAAATAAAAACTTACGAATAGTGACAGAATGTTTATTAGTGGTTATCTGGGCATAGAGTAAATGATGACTGGAGGGACATCTTTAAAATATCCAAAGGAAACTTTTTAAGGTGATGAATGTTCATTATCTACAGTGTACTAATGGTTTCACAGGCATATACATTTGTAAAAATGTATCAAACTGTATAGTTAAATATGTGTAGTTCAACACATGTCAATTATAATACAATAAAGCTAGAGGGTTAGTGATGAAATTTAATGGTAGGAACAAACTTACCTCAATACACTTTGCATATATATATATATATATATATATATATATATATACAAACACACACATATACACATCACCCAAAAATCAATATAATTTAATCCAATTATTAGTAAATCTAATTATTGTGTTAAGAAAACTGTAGATGACAAAATTAAACATGTAAAAATCTAGATGTATAGAATAATGTAATTTTATAGCTGGAAGCAATCTTAGAAACAACCTAATTTGGAATCTTCAATTCTTGAGTCATAATCTTAGAATTTTAAGAAAGCTGGAAGAAGCTGTGTGGAATAGCCTACCCATGTTTATTATGTTACAAATAAGGGACCCAAGTCCATAGAAGCATACTGACTTGTGAGAAAATATCTCCTGACTTAGTCTAGAGCTGTTTTCATTTTTATCATGTTATCTCAATTAATTTATATATCCTATTCTTGTATATTTTTCAATTATGTTTTTCTTAGAATACGAAGTATACATTGCCATTGACTTTACCTCAATTAATAGTCATTGTTAAATTGCTATCATTTGTCTGCTGATGAAAAATATAAATGCTTCATTTAGAAGCACATCATAATTTCAGCAAATTTATGAAATTTTATACCTATATTCATACAGTTTTTGAGTTTTAAATTCCTAATAAAAAGTTTTGTTGGAGTTCTTCTGTCTTAGATGGTTTGAACAGCCACAATTCTTTTTTTAGCTGTTATTATCTGGTCCTATTGCTTGATCTCTTGACTGTTCAAAAGTCTGAATCCTATGTTTCTGCTTGTACTTTAATTTATACCTGTGAGGCTGATTTTGATAAAGTCTTAATCATTCCAATCTGTTGCTCAAAACCTGGCCAAGATCCACGGTTTCTTTTTTAAAATGTTATGTTTTCACATAATAACAAAGAACTTCCATGTCCAAACTCAAATTACCTTTATGCCCTTCTTTATTCCTATGCTTCTGCATGTATTAATTTGCACTGCTTGTATTTTCTTAAAAGAAAACCACATATATTTATTTCATGTGCCTAAAATATTCCCCATTTTGATATATAGTTGTTGAGATCACACAAGTCTTGACATTCTGGATTAAATACCACCATCCACCATCTCTAACAATCATAACCTGTTCATACAAACCACAAGTAATATCTCCATTCCTTATATTTAATTATGCTTCCTTGCCTTAAAATATGCATTTAATTTTGACTAAAATACCTACATCTGCCAACATATAAATAGGAATAAAAATTTAAATACAACTTCCTGTATGTTCAGATAGGGATAACGAATGATGAATGTGATGGTAACACAGGAAGTAAACCTAAAAGGATATAGCCTTCATTAATCTTTTAGTACTGATGCATAAATTATTCTCTGCCCTCCAAAAAACAGAATATTTTATGCAATTCCTCTTATTTCTCTCCTTTCTGCTACAGCATAGAAATAAAGAAAAATCCATAGCTGGTGCCAGCAGATAGCAACAGTAGTCCAAATTAGTGTAAAAAGTGTATGATAACTAACAGACAAATAACTATATATATTTCTTTGATGAAGATTCAGTGATAAAGCCAAAGCCTCGGGCAATTGTAGACAGATGTTGAAAATTTTCAATTTTTGCTGTCTTTGCACAAATATGAAACATATAAAGCTATCAGAAGTAGTCCACCAAAAAGGATTCACATATGAAAAGAATGAAAACATATATGGTATTCATATCTGAAGGAGGGTAGGATAAGGGAGACAGGGGAACAATAACTGTTGGGTACTAGGCTTAGTACCTGAGCGATAAAATAATCTGTATGACAAAACCCTATGATCCGAGTTTACCTAAATAACTAACCTGCACATGCACCCCTGAACATAAAACAATAAGTCATTTGCTAACAGAAGAGATTATACAGTACCAGGCTGCATTTTAGTTTTTCATGAAATAGCTACACTCACATTAACTGTTATTTGTGCTTTGGTGACACTTCTTTTTCCACTCTGAGTCATGCAATGTCAAAGGCAAAATGAGCAGTAGTGGCCAGTGGTGTAGCTTTGATTGTAGGTCTCCTCTGCCTTTCTTCTACCACCTCTAATCTTAAGAAAGACATTATCCACATGATCTTAGTATTCTTCCATCATTCCACACTGGGATTTTAAGAAAAATACCAGAATAATAAAACATATTTATTTGCTAATAAAACATTTATTTTGTGGTCTATGACTTCTGTACTCTTTGTGCCTCACATTGAAGGTGGTTGGTAGAGGATAGAGTGGAGAATAATAACATCTTAAACTTTAATTCCTCATGATAATCACAGCACCTTAAGTTTACCTATTTCTGTAAGAGTGGGAGTCATTTTTATGTAAATAATCTCATTTGATCATTATAAAATATTTTGATGTAACTAATGAATTATTATTGTCCTTACTTTGCAAATGTTCTGAGCCAGGTCTTGTGATTGGTGTTGAGGATACGTTATTGAATAAAATTGGCATATGTTTTTCCTCATGAAAATTAAAGTTCTGCAAGCAAAGCAAAAAATTACAAAGATACTTTAGATAAATCTTTCTCCAGGTGAAGGGATCAGTTAGAAGCCTTACAAACTATGCTAAGTCTTGTGAAGAAAGAAATGGGGTTCTGGAAAGATAATAATAAGAGGAAACTATTTTGTTTGGGGAGTCATGGAAACCCTCCCTCAGGTGGTGACAAGGAGGATGAGACATGAAGAACAAGAAGGGCCCAGCCACATCAAGAGTTAAAGGGAAAAGTCTGTTGATCCTGGGAGTCACTGTAGGAATGTCCCAAAGTTATACATCTAGTTAGGGAGCAGAGCTAAAATTTAGCAGAAATTTCTAAAAATGGTAATTCACATTTGTCTAGCTCTTTTCAAAGTGCTTTCATGTGTATAATCTCAAATTAATAATTATGCTATGAGGTGGAAAACTTGGAGAATGATTGATTGATAGAACATTTTCCATCCTCATTTTGACTTAGATTCTATTATTAATTGTGAAGGAAAAAAATCTAAGATTAGGTAAAAGACATTCTGAGTGGCATATGAATTGTTTGTAAGTAAAATATTCAATAAGATATTTCCCATTTGTCAATGTTGAGAGTCAAAACATCCTCCGAATATTCAGAACATGTGATTAGATGCTAATCATTTGCCTTCATTGAGCCCACACTGTGTTTAGAGCTTTAGGTGAAGTATTTTAAGGAGAAAAAAATGTCTTCAAAGAAATATAAGCTAAATTTTAAAATATTCTAAAAATCTTTAAATGAACACTTAGGATACATACAGACATATGTATAAATATTTCTATGTGATGTAGGTGTGTGTGCATATATACATGTGTATATATACATTTTTAAATTGCTCTAAGCAATATGTACTGCCTATATGGAAATGTGTAGAAATGCATATATAATGCTTACAGTTATTTTAAAATGTATATATAACTGAATGATGATAAATATGTTTTAAGTCACATAGCCTGTACCACATTTTTCTCTATTAAAAATGACAATCATATTAACTTGCCTATAATTACTATATGTTAGTAAAGATTATGACTGAAAAAAATTAAAAGATAATACATACATGACTATAAACATGTTTTAAGTCACATAGCCTGTACCACATTTTTCTCTATCTATTAAAAATGACAATCACTCACTTGCCTACAATTAATATACCTTAGTAAGACTGTGACTGAAAAAAACATTAAAAGACAATACATACATTATTATTATTATTATTGAGACAGAGTCTTGCTCTGTTGCCAGGCTGGAGTAAGGTCGTGTGATCTCGGCTCACGGCAACCTCCACCTCCCAGCGATTCTCCTGCCTCAGCCTCCCAAGTTGCTGGGATTACGAGCATGCACTGTGACACCCAGCTAATTTTTGTATTTTTAGTAGAGATGGGGTTTCACCATGTTGGCCAGGATGGTCTCGATCTCTTAACCTTGCGATCCGCCTGCCTCAGCCTCCCAAAGTGCTGGGTTTACAAGCATGAGCCACCACGCCTGGCCACAATACATACATTGTTAAATTTCAAAAACATCAGGCTCTGTACATTTCTGAAATAATTTATTCATGAAGATAATTTATTCAAGTAATCACTCATGTAGAATTTCAAAATATTAGTTTTGTAAACATTCTTTGTTTTCTATGTTCAAATGCAGAAGTATACATTAAACTGTTCATTTTATTATCTGTATTTCTCATAAGTCATTTAAAATAATCTCCTTTTCAATATATGGGAGATGTTATAGTCTTTAATCAGCAACTAGAGTGGTCCTTTTAAAACATAATGAACACATTAATAAAATGGGTTTAAAGAATGCCTATACATAGATGTATAGAAATGCTAAGTATGATTGGTTGATTTCAATTATCACTATACTGCGTAGTTCCAAAACTCAAAACAATGCACTGGCAGACCCTCTCACCCAGTCAAAGCCTCAGTGCTCCAGAGGCCCACAGCACCACATAGTTTGCTCCTGTGGCAAATCTTACTTTATTTTCTAACACTTCCTGCTTGTATATTCTACAATAGCCACAGTGGCATTCTGACATTCTCAGAACGTACCAAAAATGCTCCTGTCTCAGGGTCTTTACACTTGTCCCTTCTGCCTGGAAGATTTTTTCCTCAAATATGCATTTGAGTAGCTTCCTCATTTTCTTTAGGACTCCAGTCAAACGTCACCTTATCAGAGATGTCCTTCTGCACTACTGTTTATAAATTGGGCAGACATTCTCCTAGTGTTCCCTTGTTTCCTAGTTCTCTTATTCTGTTTTATTATTCTCCATGGTGCTTATAACCATTCAACAAACAATTTTATTATTATTATTATTATTTTACTTCTTCTGTTGTAATATAAACTCATGAAGGAAGGGACTGTGTCCTTTTGTTTTGTGTTAAACCTTTGGGCTGGGAGAAAGTGGGCACTCAATAAATGTTTGCTGCATGGTGGAAAGAGAGTGTTGTACAGAGAAGTATTGATAAGTTTTTACCATCACACTTGACTCTTCATAATAATGGGTTGCCTAGGTAGAAGTAAGACTATGTAGCAATTTTTCTAATATTTTCCTCTTTGAGAAACATGATGTAATCATTTGACCAAAACGGAGATCTTTATTTAGGTAACATTCATCTCCTATAACAAGGAGAACAAACACTAATGAAGGTAATGAGGAAAGCAGCCTGTTTTTAGAGATGTACACACATTTATTTACTTTTAAATTCTCTAGTAGGGAAAACAATCATAGACTATTTGATAAGCAAAGGACCTTAGATGCTACTTAAAACACCTTCATTAGCAAAAGGAAAAACGGACACCCTGGAGAGGCAAGAAAGACACAAAACTGATGAGTGGAGAAGCCCATGTTACTTTCCAGTCGGTTCCTAGTGATCAAACCTAGCCATACCACTGTGCCCTCATTCTCATTACAATGCCAAATAGTTACAAATCAATAAAAATAAATTTTACAAGTGATAGATAAGTAAGGACAAGGGCAAAGGAGTTTGTAGCTAGGAACCAAAAGATAAACAATAAATCACAATAACCAGAATAATTGGAGCCACAAGAAGAAATGATGACAAATTCACATATTCAGAAGAGCAAAAATTATTCTTAGTAGGGTAGATATTTGTTGGTCATAATCTTTGACATCAAGAGGTGCCATTTTTTGTTTTCAAATGGCCCCAAAACTTTCTTCATATATGGAAAGACCAGTTTACTAAAAAGCTTAGTGTGAAATTCATATGGATTTTGGACTTTTATGCTTTGCAAGTCACTGACATCATCTTGGCTATCACAGTTTTTATAGTTGATAAAAAATTTGTGAATAAGAACTGACATAAAAATTTTTGCTAGAATTTATACTTATGAAAATGCTTCAAATTTAACCAGAGATGAGACAAAAATTACAGATATAAAATACATCAACAAGATCAACAGAAAAAACATAATGTATGCAAATTTTTATTTCAATGTATATTATAAGGTGATGTACTATCGAGAATGGCTGTAAGTCCACTTTAACAATGGGGCAGATCATTGTCTTCTTGGAAGATTTATGTTGACTATACTGAATTTTAACAAAGTTTGAGGAAAGATGATCCTTTAGGGCTAATCATTTCTTATTTATAAATATGGAGCAAAGAACCAAATCCCTGTTTCTGCATGTGTCAGATGCTTGATCTCAGACAAGTTAGTTAACCTCTTTGTAAATGTTTTCTCATATATAAAATGCAGGTAATGATAACATCTACCTAATAGGATTGCCATGAGGATTAACTGACGTATTATATGCAAAGCACTTAGAACAATGCCTGGCACGTGGTAGGTACAATTAAAGGGCTTACTACTGCTATTATTGCTACTACTTATCTGTTACTCTTACTGTTGTGTAGTTGCTGTTTTAGGGATTCACAGGAATTCAAAATATGAAACTTTTTTTTTTTTTTTGAGACGGAGTTTCCCTCGTTACCCAGGCTGGAGTGCAATGGCGCGATCTCGGCTCACTGCAACCTCCGCCTCCTGGGTTCAGGCGATTCTCCTGCCTCAGCCTCCTGAGTAGCTGGAATTACAAGCACGTGCCACCATGCCCAGCTAATTTTCTGTATTTTTAGTAGAGACGGGGTTTCACCATGTTGACCAGGATGGTCTCGATCTCTTGACCTCGCGATCCACCTGCCTCGGCCTCCCAAAGTGCTGGGATTACAGGCGTGAGCCACCGTGCCCGGCCCAAAATATGAAACTTTTACTTACTTTGGTTTTTCTTATTCCACTCTGGTTTTCTTCTAAACCTAGATTCTCTTAGATCAAAAAAGTGAGCCAGAAGAGACAGAGAGAGAGAGAGAGAGAGAGAGAGAGAGAGAGAGGAGATAATTGTGCTGGACATAGGACCTGGCAAAGATTTTATAACAAATACTTCAAAAGCAATTGCAATTAAAAATAAATAAATAAAAATTGACAAATGGGACCTAATTAAACCAAAGAACTTACATATAGCAAAGCAAACAGACAAAGTACACAGACAACCTACGGAATGGGAGAAAATATATGCAAACTATGCATCAACAAAAGTCTAATGTCCACAATCTGTAAAGAGCTTGAACAAATTAGCAAGTAAAAACTAAACAACCCCATTAAAAAGGCAAAGAACATGAACAGACACTTCTCAAAAGATCTACACATGACCAACCAGCATATGGAAAAATGCTCAATATCACTGATTATTAGAGAAATGCAAATCAAAACCACAATGAGATACCATCTCACAACAGTGAGAATAGCTACTATTAAAAACCCAAAAAATAACAGATGCTGGTGAGATTGCAAAGAAAAGGGAACACTTATACACTGCTGGTGGGACTGTAAATTAGCTCAGTCATTGTGGAAAGCAGTGTGGCAATTCCTCAAATAACTTGAAACAGAGTTACCATTCACCCTAGCAATCCCATTACCAGGTATATTGCCAAAGGAATATAAATCATTCTACCATAAAGACACATGCATGTGTATGTTCATCACAGCACTATTCACAATAGCAAAGACATGGAATCAACCTAAATGCCTATCAACAATAGATTGGGTAAAGAAAATATGATATATACACCATGGAATACTACATAGCCATGACAAAGAATGAGATTGGGTCACTTGCAGCAACATGGATGAAACTGGCGGTTATTATCCAAAATGAACTAACAACAGACGGGCCTACCTGAGGGTAGAGGGTAGTAGGAGGGTGAGGATTGAAGAACTACCTATCAGGTACTGTGTTTATTACCTGGTTGATGAAATAATATGTACACCAAACCTTATGACATGCATTTTACTTATATAACAAACCTACACATGTACCCCTGAACCTAAAATAAAAGTTAAAAAAGGAATATAAAAAGAAGAGGAAAAGAAGACCACACACACACACACACACACACACCACACACACATACACACACACACACACACCACACACACATACACACACACACACACAGAGAGAGAGAGAGAGAGAGAGAGAGAGAGAGAGAGACTTGAAGAAGAGAAACTTGAAGAATCCAGTTAAGAATTTAGAGGAAAGGAAATGCAATTACGGCATAATGGAGGCAGAATGATGAAAAACCCAGGAGAAGGAGGACTTTGGTGGTAGCCTTTTCTGACTAAAGCAAGAGAAAGGTTTGACTCTTGGCATTTCAGTTGATGGAAACTCAAAAGCATATTCTCTATTTGTGCGTGCATATGATCCATATGGGCTCAAATTGGTTTATATAAATAACTGCCTGAAAAGTCCTCCAAGATTCCATCCCTGGAAAAAGTGACTCTAAGCTCTCCCTTCCAAGAAATGCAACTGAGGCAGTTTTCCCCCTCTGAGTTCTTGAATGAGTGTCCCTCTAGACCATGAGTGATGTATAAACAGCACCAAAGAATGTTAACTGTGTGGTTAGGATAGTCACTGCATGGTTGAGTATTCCAAACTGCCTTGCCAAATGAGTGTTGTTTATTTGGAAGTTGCATCAGATTTTTAAAATCATATAATACATGTATGGAAGAGTGCATCATAGACTGAATTAATGCTTTAAACCCAGAGCCATAATTCTAGGAGCTACCCGCAAAACGAATCAAGATATTAATTGAAGAAATGTTTGAAGCACCATATAACTTTATAATAATTGCATTTTTCTGAAATATAAATGTATAGCATTGGCAAATAAAGAGAAACAGTCAAGCACCTTAGAAAGAAAAAGAAAGCAGGAAATCAAGTAGTTTATTTGTAGGCACATTGATTCATGCAGATATACTACTGAAAATGATTACATAGGAATAGAGAAAAAAATACAGGCATTACTAGAAGATGGTATTTTGAAATAGACATACATTTTTAAAGACTGACATCTACTGAAAATTAGAACTATTGACGTGAATTAAATTCTACTTCAACACAACTTTGGGGGCTACTATGCTGAAGACCTAATGAAATAAATACCATGTTAAATTTTGAGGAAGTTTTATTTTTCTAACATTTTTTATTTATTTAATTTTTTTACAGCTGAGAGTAGGCAGGAAAATTGTAGTTCACTCTTAATTATAGAGTTGCAAAAGCAATGCTGTAATTAGAGCTGTGAAAATTGTCTGGCGATGAATTTTCTTTGTAGTTAGAAGGAGTGAAAAGTCCTATTGATAGTATTTGATATGAGTTTCATCAAAGTACACCAAAGGGATACACTAACTTCTTAATATTTCTCTAACGCTTTGAATGTGACAACTGTTAATTGCTATTATTGTAGTATTTGGTAGCCATTTTTGAATATTCAGGCTTGCATTTATAAAAGCTTTGTCACTTTTATAACAGAAAATTTACATTTATAAGATTAGAGACATGGGCAGGATATAAATACCAACTGAACGCTAGAGTCAAAGCTTTTGCTCTCCATTTTCATATTACATCAAAAGTATTATTTGCATTTAAATAGCAGACATTCAGTGATTTGTAAATAGTTATCACCTGATTAAATCTCCCAATTTCAACCAAGTTTACCTAAACTCTGCAAAAACAGTTGGCTATTTTGTGTTTAACAGTGTTAGGAACTTTGATGTTAGCCCGTTCCAATGTTAATTATTTTTACTGAGCAGAACAGTTATTTATTTTTATTAAGCAGAACTCTAAGAAGATATATTCAATGTCGATTTTGAAATTAAATTTCTTACCTTATCCTCCTGGTTTTATTAATTTAAACTTAAATATAAAGAAATGAAGTTTTTGCAATATTTCTTGTAAAATCTAGCACAGCTCATAGAAATATTAAATAGTAAGAAATTGAATAGATTGTTAGAATGGTAGTAACATCGATTTTTTAATTGTTGTTATTTTAATACATAATCTGAAAGAAATTAAACATTTTAAAGCACAATTTAGAAAAAAATATGCTGTATTCACAGAATGGAATCTGGATACATTTTTGGAATTTAAAAGGCAATTTTGTTCAACTCCCAATTCAAGCTTGAAATTTGTTCCAGGCTCAATGTGCTACAGTTTTGAGGAATAATGTCCTTCTATGCAGAAGAAATATGAGAAACTATTGACCAGAACTTATGATGAAATTAGGGAGATGTTAATTCTGCTCTGGCCACACATTAAGGTTTCAGAAAGTGGGCTTGCTTTTGTTCCTTTTTAGTCAGTGTTTTTTAAGAAACAACAAAGAAATGATTAAGACATATTTGCTTTATGTTACATAAAAATTAACTCATGCTCTTTTGGAAAGGATTCATACTAACAAACTGTCTGATTGATCTGACTATCCTACTCAAAAAATTTATGTATTTTTAAATAAAACACCATTGTCTTTGCACACAAAATGCCAAATCATAGAAAATAAAGTTTTCCCTCAAATATATCTATTATAAAATGGTTATTAAAAAGAGGGATAATGGTATCTCCACATTTTAACTATTTTAATAAAATGTATAATGAAGCTACATTTTATAATGTTATTTATTTCATATATATATATATATATATATATATATATATACACAGTATTATATATATGTGAGCAAGAGGAATTTGTGGCTCAGGTAACAGGTCTCATTTGACTGTCTCTTAGGAGCATTTGTTCAAAGTTTTTTAGTCTCATTTTCTGCTGTTTAGGTCTCTTCAATCTCATTTTCTGCTTTTGGGTCCATAGGAACAATTGGTGTTCCAGCCTTTGAAAGAGTTTGAGCTCTGGATTCTCTATCGTCCATTCTCAGTCTGTTGCAGATTAGCTAGCTTATACTGCATGGTATTGCTTTCTGAAACCACCTTGTTAAAATCAGCAAGGAGAAGCCAACAGACTCTGACATACTGACTCCTTTCCAACCACTTCTCCTAGAGCTCCTCACTCACCAGGGACTTTGTAAGCCTGCCAAATTATCATAAGCTGCTGCTTTCCCAAATGTTTACTGTGATGTAAAAAGGATTTCCAGCTTTCCTGTTGACTAAAACTGTTTCCTTGTTGCCCAGTTACTGATAGCTGAGCCAAAGTCCTGACTTTTATTTATTCATGTTTACCCCTACAACTTTAGCATGGCCTTTACACTCAAATTTCTCATATAAAAGAGCAAGTGTTTTTCCTTTTAATTTTTGTTTTTGTTTTGTTTTGTTTTTTTTTTTAGTATTTGCCAATAAAACTTAAGTATATATTCTAATTTTTTCATGTAATTTTCTGAGGTATGATATACAGTACCTTTTCAGAGATTTTTCAAAATCTCTCATCTTAATGCTAAATATTCTACGTATTGTAGTTTATAAATATGCAAGATGTGTAAAGACAAGTCATTCTATTTTTAGACAGCGGTGATTACAGAGCATTTTGACATTTGTTCTTAAAAACTTATAATTGTACACAAACTTTTTTTTATCTCATATTTAATGAAGTAAAGCTAGCTACACATATTCATTTATGTAAAATAAGTTTGTGACTTTTCAGATTTACTCACTTGGGAGACAAAATGCATTCATGGTACATTAGCAAGAAAATCTATTTGACATTTTAAGAGAAAATCAAGTGAAATAAATGAAGATGATTTTGTAAAACTCATCTCATATAGAAACACATCAGGCCTTTAAAAGTAAATGCCAAGATTAGTTGACAGAACAAAATATTTCAAAAAAGTGATTTTAGGGCCGGGCGCAGTGGCTCAAGCCTGTAATCCCAGTACTTTGGGAGGCCGAGGCAGGTGGATCACGAGGTCAAGAGATCGAGACCATCCTGGTCAACATGGTGAAACCCCGTCTCTACTAAAAATACAGAAAATCAGCTGGGCATGGCGGTGCATGCCTGTAATCCCAGCTACTCAGGAGGCTGAGGCAGGAGAATTGCCTGAACCCAGGAGGCGGAGGTTGCGGTGAGCCGAGATCGCGCCATTGCACTCCAGCCTGGGTAACAAGAGCGAGACTCCGTCTCAAAAAAAAAAAAAATAAAAAAATAAAAGTGATTTTTTTCTCTTCTGTTATTAAATTAAGCCACTTACAATTACTGAGTAAATTATGCTTGTAAATAAAGCAATTTTATAATTGAGAAACTAAGATTATTTCTATGTAGTATGACTTCAGAAATGTTTCAAAATAAAATTCAAGTGCTTTTCTCATGAAAAGAAATTGAATTAAAGTAAGAAAGTTTTAGTAAACCTTTTAATGATGAGTTACTGTGATTCAACAAATGTGGGGGCTATTTGTTATTAACAACCTGTCTATTGCACAGGTCAGAAACAGAACTGATGCTAAGAAAGAAGAAAAGAGAAATGAGCTTAAAGAGGAGTAAAAACAAGAAAGAGAAGATAACTAAAAGATATTTAATGTTACCCACAAAAAGTTCAAACCTTCTCAGCAATATTTTAATTTAAAGATACTTTTCCAAATGGCTTGCTTCCCTTTTCTGGCTCCTGTTGGTCCGTGGGAAGCACCTTCCCTTTCAGTAGTGAGAGCATTGCCTTTCAGCGATGTACCCATTTCTAAATCTCTGCTCTCAAGAAAGCATTTCATAAAAGTCAAGTATATTTTATATGGACAAGGGCAAATGTGAACATTCCAAGAGGATCTGAATTTCATCTTCTGCCATTAATTTTTTAATAAAATCTTTCTTTTACTTAAATAACCTTAAGTACAGTAAATTTAGAAAAAAAGATTTGAAGAAGCAGAAGAGGTTTTCTTGATAACAAATTATGCCATTAAATACACTCTGGCCAGGGGTGGTGGCTCACCCCTGTAGTCTCAGCTACTTGGGAGGCTGAGACAGGAGGATTGCTGAGGCCAGGAATTCAAGACTAGCCTGGGCAACATAGGGATACCCTATCTCTAAAAATAAATAAGTAAATAAAATTAAACCCACTCTGACTACAAAGTATATGAGATTTAACAGGCTAAATATCACATGGGAATCCCATTCCTGTTAAGTGTACATAATCTTCAGTTGGAACTAATTTATAACAAGTTATAAAATAAAGACCTTTATGAAATATGCATATACATTAAGAGCAAAAGGGAAAGATATTTCTAAAAATAAAAATCAATAAAATTTTAAAAAATCCAAAATTATCCAAGTTTAAAATAGGCAAGATAAAAGTATTACATCTCAAACCTAATAACCATATGTAAAAACCAAAATATATTTTTAAACTTATTATTTATTTTTATTTTTTATTTATTTAAAAAATACACAGCATCTAGATATCAAGAAAATGCCACCCTCCTACAAATACAAGGCTAAAAGAGAAGATTATCCAGTTGAGAACAATAGTATTTATTTTAAGAATCTTTTTTTTTTTTTTTTTTTTTGAGACGGAGTTTCACTCTTGTTACCCAGGCTGGAGTGCAATGGCGTGATCTCAGCTCACCGCAACCTCCGCGTCCTGGGTTCAGGCAATTCTCCTGCCTCAGCCTCCTGAGTAGCTGGGATTACAGGCATGTGCCACCATGCCCAGCTGATATTTTTTGTATTTTTAGTAGAGACGGGGTTTCACCATGTTGACCAGGATGGTCTCGATTTCTTGACCTCGTGATCCACCCGCCTCGGCCTCCCAAAGTACTGGGATTACAGGCGTGAGCCACCGCGCCCGGCCTAAGAATCTTAAATATGAATAGGCTTAAATTAAATGAGACTATTCAAAACATCTGTTTTTCCCCCTGTAATGCTCAAAGAGGAAATCACAGCTAGTGAGCAGTCATACTACATGACTCAGAAGGGCACTCCTGGACTGTGCCTTTGCTGTTACCTAACTATAAAACTCTGGCCATTAAATTCCCAATCTTCAGTTTGTCTCATAAGGATTAAAATGACTCAATTGCTGGGTATTTCTGAGATCAAAATAAACAACACTATTCCTAGCACATACTTAAGTATAAACAGAGTTATAAAAATGTGAGACTCATGAGGTGAACAGAAGAAAACTTCATTCTCTGTCCATATCAATCCAATCTACCCTGATGGTAAAATATTGGGTAAGGGCTGTGCCTTTTTTGGTCATTCCCAGGGGGAAAAAAAAAATAATAATTCCCTCCAAAAATTTAAAGAAGCAAGAGTACTCTTATTCCATAATTAAACATATGTTTCACAAAACAGTCAAAATATTGTTTTATTTGATGTTAGAATCTCCTTCTTCTATTTCAGACTTGCTTAAGGCAGGAACTTGAAATAGAAATAAGGAAACAAGGGTAGGGGAAGCTGGAGGAGAGAGTACAATAGATTTCTTTCTCCTTAATCTGACAGCTCCTTTCTCACCTTCCATGACTATTATTTCTTACTCCTCCATGGCCAGAATGTGGAAAAAGCACTATCATTAGAAAGTAAAAAAAGGTCATATTTGCTGTAAAAAAAAAAATCCGTATTCTGGATTTGGCAGGTATTTGTGGGACATGTGATATCAAAGATGCAATCTATGAAAGAAATCATTGATAACTCAGACTTCGTTAAAATAAAGCACTTATGCTTGGTGAAAGACACTGTCAAGAGAATAAGTGGGTAAGCCATAGACAGGGAGAAAACATTTGTAAAAGACACATTTGATAAGGACTGTTGCCCAAAATACATAAAGAATTCTTAAAACTCAACAGTAAGCAAACAAACAGCCCAATTTTAAATGCCTAAATAGATACTTTATCAAAGATATACAGATAGGAAATGAACATATGTAAAGATGCACTAATCATATGTCATTAGGGAATTGCCAATTGAAACAACAATGAAACACTGTTACACATCTATTAGAGTGGTGAAAATCCAGAACACTGACAACACTAAATGCTGGAGAGGATGTGTAGCAACAAGAGCTCTCATTCACTACCGTTGGGAATGCAAAATGGTACAGGCACTTTGCAAGACAGTGGGAGTTTCTTACAAAACTAAAAATATGTGATCCACACAATCCAGTGATTGGGGACTTTTATATTTACCCAAATGAGTTCAAAACTTATGCCCACACAAAGCCCTACACATACATTTATAGCAGCTTTATTCATACTTGCCAGATTTGGAAGCAACCAAAATGTCCTTCAGTAGGTAAATGGGTAAATACCTGTCATGCATCTAAACTAAGAATATTATTTAGTGCTAAAAAGAAATGAGCTATGAAGCTATGAAAAGGCATAAAATGTTAAAATGCTACAAACTGAATCATTCCAACTATATGGCGTTTTAGAAAAGGCAAAACAATGGAGACAGTAAAAGGATCAGTGGTCAGGAGTTAGAGGAAGAAAGGGATGAAAAGGCAGAGCACAGATAATTTTTTGGACAATGAAACTACTCTATGTGATACTTTAATAGTATCATGATGCATGTAATTATACATTTACTGAAATACAAAGAATACAAACAATGTACAACACCAATAGTGGCCCCTAATATAAACTTTGGATGATTACGTTATGTCAGTGTAGGTTCATCAACTGTAACAAATGTACCATTTTTTGTGCAGGACGTTGACATTAGAGAAGGCTGAGTATGTGAGTGTGTGTGTGTGTATGTGTAGTATATGGAAATGCTCTGTACTTTCTGCTCAATTTAGCTGTGAACCTAAAACTGCTCTAAAATATCAAGTCTATATTTTAAAAGTAAATAAAATTGGAAAAAATTTCTTCAAAAGCCAGATGTCTCTTAGGTGTTTATAGCAAGTTTTAAGTACTCTAATAAGAATACCTCTATCTGTGGACTAAGTTAGAGCTATATTTTCACTAGAAAATTCGACAATGTGATGAATGCCTATTATATATTAGCAAACGTCAGACAAAAGAAGCTTTGATATCCCAAGATGCTTATTTTTGGTTTGTTTGATTTTACATTGCTCAACAGAAATATAATATAAAAAAATCAGTTATTTATAAGTTTTCCAAGCTTTTCAGGACGCTTCAAAGTTCATCTTTTAAGTGCATATGATTTCAACTGAGTTGTTTTAAGATAAACTTCAATGATTATCACTGTGGCTTGGAAATTCCTCAAATAATTTCAGAATCCAAACAATTAATGTATATGTCAGATGAAAGGCAGATTTTATTTCAAAAAGAATGTGCTGGGGACCCCAGAAAATAGGATGTTATCTAGGTGAGCTGCTACTCAGATCCAGAAGATGAGCATAATTTAGAAATTATTGCTAGATATTTCCGAATCTTCAAAAATCTTAAGAGAACCACCAAGTCAAGGTTTTTAAAGATAAAGTTGTTCTTATTTTTTAAAAGTTGGAAACCAACTTAATTAAAACATTTGTACCACCATGTCAAAACACCCATATGCGCTCTGGACTCTTTATGGATCTTTGGAAGCAGATTTACAGCCTTTGATACAGATTCTTGTTGATTAACAAGATTCAAAAAATTATGTGTAAAATAATAACTTACATTATCTACTTCTTTCAACTTAACTGACATTTGGAAAAATAAAAGTAGGGGACTGGTTACTGAGAATAGGTGGGTAATAATTTTACAGGAGTAAGATTAAGAGATTGTAATTTTTACTTTGATGCCTTTTAATGAACTTCTTTAAGGAATATTTCTAAAGAAATATGCATCGCAAGTTGTCTTCTCTTGATAAAGAGTCTATAACAAGCTGTATCAACAACTGGAGGGGGACCTTACTAAGAATTTCTGGTGATATTTTTACTTTGAATTTCAAACTTGTAATTTACATTTTAAAAAAAATAAACACTGAACAATAACTTTGAAACAAAATCTTTAGTGACAGAATTCTAATTTTTTTTTTTTATGCTCTCAGATTATTTCCACTTCCAATTGAAAACAAACTATTCATTTAAGATGTGTCCCTTAGGCCGGGCGCGGTGGCTCAAGCCTGTAATCCCAGCACTTCGGGAGGCCAAGGCGGGTGGATCACAAGGTCAAGAGATCGAGACCATCCTGGTCAACATGGTGAAACCCCGTCTCTACTAAAGCTACAAAAAAAAATTAGCTGGGCATGGTGGTGCATGCCTGTAATCCCAGCTACTCAGGAGGCTGAGGCAGGAGAATTGCCTGAACCCAGGAGGTGGAGGTTGCGGTGAGCTGAGATCGCGCCATTGCACTCCAGCCTGGGTAACAAGAGCGAAACTCCGTCTAAAAAAAAAAAAAAAAAAAAAAAAAAAATAAGATGTGTCCCTTTTGGCATGACCAAGGATTTTTTTATTTCAATTGTTTACAACAATGGAAAACAATGCCATTTTTCTAAAATATGCAAAACAATGCCATTTTTCTAAAATAAAGACAAAGTGAATTATAAATTTTCTAAAAAGAAGCAGAATTCTTGAAAATTAAAAGCGTGGATACTGATATTTTAAGAAAAAAGAAAACACTCAATAGGTAATGTGAGTAATTATTAAAAGACAGTTTTGATAAAGAGGAGAGTAGCTTCAGAAGGCACAACATATTTATTTTAGGCATTTTTTTAATGGACAGACAAATAAGGCCAAGAAGAGATATTAAAACAAAACAAAAACATGAACAAAACAAGAAATACTTTCAAGGGCTGAAAACGTGCAGTATCCACAGAATATAATTAACTGTTAAAAACGTTTAGCTTGGTTTAAATAACTGCTGAATTTGTGGTTTATATTTATATATATACACAAAAGCTCACAAGGTCAGGAATGAGGACAAAGGAAAGAATATCTAATACCTAATGTCTCATATTACAGAATATCTCATATTATCTCATACAATGGAAATAGAAGCTAATCATAATTTTCAATATTTATTGAAATAAGCTCTTTTTCATACTCTCTAGAATCAAGGAGTTAGAATGTTTAAGATCTACCTCTATAAAAACAAACCAAAAAATGGAAAAGGACAAATAATGAAAGGGGGAAAAAAAGAAAAATGCGGCCCGATCAAATAAATAAAAAACAGATGGCAAAATATGACTAAACATACAAAATAGCACATTAAATGTGAATGTGTCTATTAAGAGAGACTGACTTTCTGATTGGAAGTATTGTTTTATTTAAAATCAAGATATATGCCCTTTAACTTCTCCCCAAACCCTGAAATACATAAATTAATTCATACAAAAAACAAAATGTAATTGCGTAGTGAAAACCTCAGTGACAAAAAAAATTTAAGAAATATATTCTGACCCCAAAAGTGATATTGTAATTATAACCAATGAAACATGTCATCTAAGTATTACCTGACACTTAAATTTTTACTTATTTTAATTAACACTTGAAAACAATAGCACTTTATGCTACAATCTCTGATGCCAGGTCATTGTGTTCAAACCTTGTCTACAGCTTGGTAGCTGTTTAATACTTAATGTGAATATCCAGATGAATTTAATAATAATACAAAAAAATCCAAAGTGATAACACAAAGACACTTGGAAAATTGTACCAGATGAACAGCATTCTAAAAACTGGAAAGATAATTTATTCCTATAAAAATCCTTTAATCATATAACTGCCTATATGAGAAAAAATAATTCTTCAAGAAACAAATTTTCTCTGTTATTTACATCATTATGTAGGCTGAAAATTTTACAATGCTATATGACCAAGATAAGACAGAAAAATATTAGGCTAAGAAACTTTAGGAATATAAATTATAATATCCAATATTAATATTGGAACTCCAAAAAACAGTATAATAAAAGAACAATGATTATTTTACCAACAGTGGTATAATTAATGAATGCAAAGCTATCCAATAGTGAAATATGATTCACTACAGTAACAATTTACTGAACATAATCATCTGTGTACCTTTCTCAGTAGGTACAAAGTATGTATTTAAAACCTTAAAAAAAAAAACAAACTCTTAGCAAACTATGGTAAAAAAAAAAAAAGATCTCTACTTGTCTAAGGAATATCTTGCAAATTAAGAGCATTATACTTAATTCTCAAATATTAAAACGATTTTCATTAATTTGAAGAGCACAGCAAGCACCCATATTACTAATCAGTTCTATACAGAAGACCATAACTAGTAAAATAAGACACACACACACACACACACACACACACACACACACACACAAAGTATACATTTAGAAAAGGGAGTAAAATTTTCTAACTTTATGTAGATCACATGGCTGTATTTTTAGAAAAATGTTATTATGCAAATAAGAAAGTTTGAGGCATTAAAAATAAAATGTCACCTTCTTCACTACCAAAACTCAAAATAAAAAATTGTAATAGGAAAAATGTTTTTTCCATAAACTCTCAAAATCTGTAAATACATAAAATAAATTTGAAAAGCTATATGTAAATATTTAAACTATTTAAAATATTGAGAGACATAAGACACCTCAATGAGAAACACTATTATGGTAAAGGGTCAATTCTTTAAAGTAACCTAAAAATGTAACACTAAGCAAAGCTTCAGAGTTTGTCTTGAGAACTAAAAATGAAATAAAGCTACAATTTTGAAAAAAAAAAAATAACAATAGGAGTGTTTAAAATTAATCAGCTGTCATCTTGCCATATCTTTATGATCAATATGAACCTTTGGCCTCTGCAACCACTGTATCACTAATAACTGTAACCAGTAGAGTAGAGGCAGGCTTAACTATCTTCATTTTAATTTTACTTCTGAACTCTTATTATTGTCTTTCATCGTGTCAAGCAGGTGAAATGAATAACAGCCCTCAGTTGTGACATTCAGTGGTTTGTGAAATTCTAAGGCTGATTTAGAGTGACGCTATTGGCCTACATCCCATATACTATTATGTGGTTCACAATAATAACACTGGTTTATCATTTTCATTCCCATACAAGATTTAATCTTCTGAAGTCATATTACTGCTGTACCATACATATAATATAATTATTCACATTTCCACTTTTAATTCCAATTTGCAACTGTGAATGGTCTAAGTTGTCTACCTTTCTAATCTGCATGTATACTTCAAACATTAGTAAAGCTATGTTTAAGGTGAATTTAATATTGACAGCAGACTGAAACATTTATTGATAACTCATGAAGGACTATTTGAATAAAGCTGGCATGTTTTTGCTTCAGAGAAACTAACAATCAGTAAATTAATTGATCAATTTATGATGCTTGACATATTGATCCATGAAGTGAGCACAGGATTTTTATCATGTGACTCTCTTGGGAACTGAAAACAGTACTCATCAATACATCATTCTGGTCAGAAGAGAAAATGAAGCAGTAGAGGAAATACAGAAAGTCAGTTACTTGTAGGCCCATTGGTAGTATTAAACTATTACTGCTTTGTTGGTAATTAATAAAGAGGAGAGCGACTATGTATCTGTGTCCCTGAATAACCATATTCTGTTCATCTTCATTTCAAATAACAATTATTATGGCTTCCTTCTCCCCCCTTACTTCCTTACTGACACGTGTGCACACAAATTCCAACAGATGCACCTGATGATTGAATTCATGAGGGCTTTTGGTGTACTTGATAATGCCCACTAACATATTGATTTAAGCAGTGAATATTACAAGATTCAATATTTCTTCTTTTAGCATTTTTAAAATTAACCATATCTTTGATTTTTACATGTCAGAAAGCATGTAAAAAACCATTTGGGTCTCATGGAGCCATGGAAAACTGATCTCTTGTATTTTTCCACTGGAGTTTTCTTTGATGGTTTTCATGTCTGTGTTCACAAAATGTTTCTGTCCAATCTTCTGCCTTAAATAAGCATTTTCAGATTTATCATGTAACTGTATTGGTACTATCCTTCACAGAGATTAAAAAAAAATCACAGTGAGAAAAATTGTAACTTTAAAAAGTTGTCATTTTTATTCTTATAATAAATTTATATAGTTTAAACTTCCTGTAATTCTTTTAGTCTTATAAATTTACCCATATTTGTCTTATTTTTTATTTGATTTGATTTTCATGTTACTATCATGATTAGTACACTAAAATTAATTTCTATATTATCCAATGATTAACTTGGTCATGTCTTCTATGTATTTAGGAATACATAGTAAATGTAATTTTTAGCAAATGCTACAGTTTTATGTACGAAAGGGATACGACTTCTGCTTTTTCTAATTCAAGGTAAATATGCATGAATTTCAATGAATGGTTCTATTATCTTATAGCCTGAATGACTTCATAACTGTCTGTGGGTATGTGTGTGGCTGTATGTTGTTTACAAACTATCGTTTCTAAGGAGAATTTGAGTAATCCACACATTAAAACACATTGTGAAAAAAGCAAATTGAAGGGTTAACAAAAATGGAATACATTTATGGCAAACAGAAGGAGTAAATATTTCTGAACACTTGAGATAAATTGATAGCTACGACATGGCACTAAAATGTATCCTTAGTTTTCTTGAAATAAAAGAAAAAAACATATTGGATTCTAACCTTCCATTTGAAAGCATATGTGAACCTACACAGAGATAAAATATATCTGGATCAAAGTACAAGGGAAAACATATCCATTCAATAAACATGCATTGAAAGTCTGTGTTTAAGAGGTATGTTTGACAAAGTACAAGTCTGCTGTCAAAATTAAGAAACATCAGAAAAGTTCAACATTTAAAATAAAACCCCCACTTATTTAAAGGTCCAAATTTTCTCTGTAGGAAATGAAGGATTTTAGTAAACTTGATTAGACATAAAGTATACCAATATTAGGATACAAAATAAAGAGAAAAACAAAACAATTACAAAAAATGATTACAAAATTAGAGATAAAAGCTCTCCCAATTCTGAGAACTCATCCCAGGCTAATAGGAGTTTACCCAGCTAATGTAGTAAGAGTACAAGTTTTAAGGGTTTGAAAATTACTAAGAGAACTAAACACAATGGTGCCTCTTAAGCAGACTTTTTGGAATAGCCCCAGTGACATGTTTTAAATTCTTCAAAGAAAATAGATATACGTTTTCAGTAAGTTTGGTTGTAAAAGAAAATAAATTAGAAAATAGCCATTCTACTACACTCTGGGACCAAGTAGAAATTGCCCAAGGTGAGTAAGGGCAGAGTTAGGGGAGAAACTGGCTGCAGAGGTAGGTGCAAGTCATTGAATAGAAGGCCAGAGTGTCTCCAGAGCAAAGCCTGCTATGGTGATCAATTAAAAAAAAAAATGACTGAGGCAGGAGAATTGCTTGAACGCAGGAGGCGGAGGTTGCAGTGAGCCGAGACTGCACCACTGCCCTCCCGCCTGGCGCCTGGTGACAAAGCAAGACTCTGTCTCAAAAAAAAAAAAAAAAAAAAAAAATTGAGAAAAGAAAACTAAACTAGAAAGAAGATAGGATAATCAACATGGTGGATAATACCACATCAGAAACAGACAGTGGAAAGGAGGAAACAAGCAAACAAAACAACAAAAAAAATGAAAAATAAAAATCAGAATGGTTAATACATTACTATAAAATGTCTTGATGTCTGACAGTATAATTCCTCTTTGTGTTCTCCATAACGGCCATGGGTATTTTTGGTGCTGTTTTCCAGCAAGTTTCAGAAACTTGTATTATCTCTAAAAAAACACTAATGCTATATTGACTGGATTTGCATTAAATCAATAGATGAATCTATTGATAAATATGTGGAGAAATGACATTTTTACACTTTTCACTACAAGGGCATGAATTAGGTCTCCATTAGTTTTCTTCAAAAAGATTTTATAATTTTCAGGTGGATATAGTATACATTTTTCTGATTTACTTAAAATTTATAAATATAAATATACATGGTAGGAATTTAAAAATAGCATTTTCTATATATAGCAGATATGCTATACATAAAGATGATTTCAAAATTGATACTATAGAAAAATAGCATTTTCTTTTCACTTTCTATTTTATTTATATTCATTTTTGTTGGAGAGCTCTTTATTTCTTAAATTTTAATTGGTCTGTTTTTACTATGATTAACTTTCTCTAGTTTTATTTTTCTGAAAAGTATTTCATCTAGTACTTCAAATTTATTTACATAGTTTTTTCAAATGTTAAATTGTCTTTTTTTTTTTTTTTTTTTGATGGAGTTTTGCTCTTGTTACGCAGGCTGGAGTGCAATGGTGCGATGTCGGCTCACCGCAAACTCCGCCTCCTGGGTTCAGGCAATCCTCCTGCCTCGGCCTCCTGAGTAGCTGGGATTACAGGCACGCGCCACCATGTCCAGCTGATTTTTTGTATTTTTAGTAGAGACGGGGTTTCACCATGTTGACCACGATGATCTCCATCTCTTGACTTCGTGATCCACCCGCCTCGGCCTCCCAAAGTGCTGGGATTACAGGCTTGAGCCACTGCACCTGGCCCAAATTGTCTTTTTTGAGGGTTACTTCTTTTATGCAATTAACGATTTTCACCAACTAGATCTTTCATGATAGAAAGTGAATATAAAATGTTATTTTTAAATTCATTTCAAATATACTAATATATACATACCATACATGTATATACATATATGCTGTGTATAAAGATGATTTCAAAATTGTTACAAATGTATGGGCACACATATTGATCACACTGATGAATTCAGAAAGGATTATCTCACTGGTTAAACAAAAGTTTTTAGATTAACCAGCAAATTCCAACACTACGTTATTTATAAGGAAGACCAAAACTCAAAAAGCAAGAAGATATATAACAGTTAAAAAGAAGAATGTTCAAGTATATACTATATAAATGCAGAAACAAAAAAAAAAGGTTTTTTAAAATGGAGAAATAATAGACGAGATAGAAATTAAGACTAAAGATTTCAAGATAGAGTAACAATGATGCTTCTTAAATGCTAAGGGCTGTCATTTACAATACAGATAAATTTTTGTATCCAATAACTCAACAATAATCATAAAGCAAAAACTACAAGAGATGAAACAGTAGCACATTAAAAGTAGCAGACATTAGCACACTTCTCAAAATCCATGAAAGATCTAGTTGAAGAAAATTAGTAAAATGCATGGGAGAAATAACCCTCAAAAGAGAAAAATTAAATATTATTTGAATAAAACTATGCAAATAAATTTGAACTATTACATGAGATACTTTTTAGAAAAAATAAAACTAGAGAAAGTTGATTATAGTAAAATCAGGCTGATTAAAATTGAAGCAATAAAATAAAGAGCTCCTCAACAAAAATATCACAAGGGACAGATGCATTTTCAGAGAAATTTTACCAGTCTTTTAAGGATCAGGTAGTGCCAATACTGCTTAAAGCATTTCAGAACATACAAAAAGAAGGAAAACTTTTGAATTTACCTAAATGAGTGAGTATGATATTAATAGTTCAACATGAAAAAGATATTTAGTCACTTAGTAGCATAACTATACAGTTAGGATCCAGTACAGCTAATTTGATTATATATTTTGAGTGAGGAGTATCCGAAGACAAAATAACAAAAATAATAATGATAACTCTCAATGGATAAACAAAACTGGATTTTGCATTTTTACAATCCAAAATATACAACATCTGAAGAACAAAGAGAAAAAACACAATATTATGAAGAAAAAATAAATCAAATTTGTTCCCGTGATGAACCAGATATTGTATACAAAAACAAAAATTTAAAGTATTTAATACACATACACTCACACACTTAATGGAATAAAACAAAACATGTTTTTAATGATTATAATCTCAGTATTGAGATCGAATGCATAAAGTTCTCAGTAGAGAAATAAATCCCTAGTAAGGAAAGAGTATAAAAGAGCCAAGGGATATTTTAGAACTGAAAACACAGTTGATAAAATAAAAAAATTAAAAATACTAAATGGACTTGATACTCTAAAAAAAAAAAAAAAAAAAAAATCCCAAAATGACAGAGCAAAGAGTAAATTTGAAGATAGAGCAATGTCAAGTATCTAAGGCAAAGAACAAAGAAACAAAGGCTTGAAGCAAAAAAGGAAATGAAGAAATTATTATGGAATTGTTATATATCAAATGGTTAGTATTCCAAAGACAGAATAGATGGAAAATTAGGGAAGAAAATATATGTTTGAAGAAATAATGGCCCGAAATTACTGATTTTATAAAAACACAAATTTACAGATATAACATGCTAAATGAAATCTAAATAAAATAAACACAAAGAAGCCCACACCAAGGTATATCATTGTTAAGCTTTTGAAAACCAAGTATAAACCACAAATTTTTAATGCACTATGAGATAACTGAAATTATGTTCAAGAAAGTGAAATTCAGTTAAGATTGACTTTTTTTTATAAATCATGGAGACTGTGTGATGAGGTAGACTTGAGTAGAAGAACATTTGTAAGTGTTGGAAAAAAAAAAAAAAAACTACCCCAGACCTACATATCTAGAGAAGGTATCATTCAAGAAAAAGGTGGTTTCTAATTAAGTTAATTGTATTTCAGAACTAAGTTAAAGATTATTTATGACTATAAAATTCTCCAGAAATGCATACATTAAAATTCACAATAGTTCAATAAAAAGTTATCAGGTTTGCAAGAGAGCAGGAAAATACAATCTAGACAGAAGGGAAATAGTAAATAGAAAGGTATTAAGATTGACCCCAGCAAGTTAGGAGAGAAAGAACTTAAAATGGAAATTATTACTATTTCCCATATGTTAAAATATTAGTAAAGTCATGGACTATATAAGTATAGCCTAATTCAAATGTGTAGATGTAAAAACTACAATGCCTAAGGTGAAAAATACAGTAGATGGGATTAAAAGCTGCTAAAGCTAACTTTAGTGAATTTGAAGACATATTAAAAAAATAGTCAGAATAAAACATATAGAGTAAAATGACTGAAAAGAAAACAAACCCACCACCACACCATAGAATCTGTGGGCCAATTCAAGCAGGCTAACATAGGTGAAATTAGAGTCCCCCCAAAAGAGAAAAAGATCAAAAAACATATACTTAGATAAATAATGCCCAGACATTTTCAGAATTTGAACTCAATGAAACCCAAGCTTATGACACATGAAGAAAACTAGCTCGAGACACATAATGAAGTGCTTAAAACCAATGATAAAGAGAAAATTATAATAGTAGTCAGGGAACAAGCACATTTCACATGGAGAAAGATGATGACAGCTGGAAAGAAATGCATGTGAGAAAACAGTGGATGGTGTTTTTACAGAAAGAAAGGTAGTTCATCCTAGAATTTTATACACAGCAAAAGTTGGTAGCTTTCTATATCATCTGATATATGGGCTGGAGCATTATTCCTAGGTATAGAATGTACTGTCTACAGAATCCAAGGACCCCTTTCAGGTACTTGCTTTATTCTTTGTATGAGGCGATGGAAGATCTAGAACATTTGTAACTTAATTGGATGTAAATTAAATTATACATGCTTCTGTCCCTTTCACTCCTAAAAATACCACTAAAGTAGCTGTTCCCTGAATGCTAGATATGTTATCCTGTACCCTCTGGAGCTCTTGTGTCTAACCCAGGGCTTCAGTGTGTACTACCTTTTGTTGTCTAATCAATACATCCTTGACACAATGGATTCATTTGATGTTTAGTGAGATCACCAGTCTGTCCAGATATCTAGTCATATTATGACAAGAGTAGGATAATTATTATAACTCTAAGACAAAAGTCTAAATGAATATTTTTATTTGTCCCACTAGAATGGGAGCAATTTCTTCTCTTAATTGGAATGTAAGAGAACACACTATGTAAATCAATGGCATGTACTCTGTACTTGAGTCCTTATTTATCTGCTCTAGCAATATCATAGCAGCTGCTTTCAAGGGTACTACTTGATGAATCCTGTGTAGTCTACAATCTGCAGAATTCTCTAAGTTCCTTCAGAGGCCATATTGGTTAGTTAAATGGAGTTATGGCAGGGACAACTGACCCTACATTCTTTAGATCCCTAATGGTAACACCAATATTTACCATCCCCCAACCCTAATGTAAAATATTATTTTCTATATACTTTCTAGTCAGGGGAGGGCTGATAACAGTTTCAGAGATTTCCACATATGCTTGGGAACTACTGTGCTGGTTTCTCAAACTGCCAAGCACATGGATTCCAACTATGCACTCAGGAAGTGAAGAAATGATCCCTAGGAGGGTCCACAGACTCAGTGGGCCCCCTGTAAAACAGAGTTTAGACAGGACATTTGTCATTAGCTGTTCCCATACACACTTTAACAATGAAGCCATGATGGTGATTTGGGTTTCCAGAAAGGAACATCAACGCAGACACAATGTTTAAGTATCTTTGAAATACACTATTCTCCTTTCTCTAACATTCAGTCACCACAGCAAATGGCCACAGGTCCTTCAGGGGACGGCATGTGGAAATCATTGTGGTAAATACTTGCCATAGTGGTACAGTGTTTTTTCTCTTATGATCATAGCCACCTCTTCAGACAATTGGTCCTAATTTTGAGCATTGACTCATGTTTAGGAACTGACCAGCAAAGGAGCAAGAGTTTTAAATGGAGTGGACACAATCAGTGGGCAGTTTCTCTATTATTTCTTCCATGTGATTTTAGATGCTAAGTAGTAACCCATCAAACTTGCTCCTAGAGACAGCATGCTTTATTCATCATCTCCCATAATTCTCTGAGGATCAAATCTCCTTGGCAGCGCTTCTGATATCTCCAATCATGAAAATAATTGCAGTTTATGTCTTCTGCCAAAGTGGAGCCACTTGCCCTCTATTACTTTGGGGCCCTACCTTGGGTTTTAGCAAAAACAAATCCGTGACTGCTTTTCCTATCATCAATCCTGGCTAACAGAAGAGAGCAAGCCCTAAATTCCCAGAGACGGTGCCACTTTTCACATCATCACATTCTTGGTTGTATCAATAAATGGAGGGTTGTATTCCCCCAAGGAACACTGTCCTTTGGTGGACCTTCTGGCTTTGACATAATATATCCATTCCAGCATGTCCATTTTCCTTAGCCTCTATTTCTTCCTTTTCTATATGACAAGAAAACTAAGGCCTTTCCATTTTGCTGAGAGCTAGCCATCACAATCTCCAAAATTATAAATACCACCCCAACAGCAAGTTTTTCTAGCCCCCCAAACCCAGGGTGCTTGTTATGGTGGTAAAACCCGTATCTTGTTAAAATCAAACCAACAAACAAAAAACTAAAAGCCTTCTTATTTATCCAGCAATATGTCTAGCTTCCTTAATGAAGCCACCTTCAAAATCAAATTCCAGGAGTGCTCAACTAGCTCATGTTGGTACCTACTCACTAATTCTTGTAACACTTATGGTGGATAGGCTTTTTCTTCTCTAATCAGGACTGGCACATGACCAGAGATCAATGCCAAACACTACACTACTGATAAAACATTTTAGTAGTTTCCTCCATTGCAGTCAAACAATTATCCCAGCACATCCAATATTACTCTAGCTCCAAGATAAACATTTTTCTGATTTCCTGCTACTTCTAAATGAGATTTAAATAAAGAACTAGATATGACATATATGATTTCTTGGACAACCTTGAATTTTACTTGTACTGATTGAAATACGAAGATACAGCGCCACCACACTTCAAACCATTTGACCTTGTTTTGATGTCTATGTCTGCCACTTACAGGTTTTTGAACTTTGGCAACACGTTAAAAGCCTTTAAGCCTTAGTTTCTTATTTTATACAATGGTATCTTTTCTGATTTAGAGACTATTAAGGCATATCTGAGGGGAAAGGAACGGAAATAAAGAGAAATTGGTTTACAGGTACAAAAATACAGTTAGAAGGAATAAGTTATGCTATTTGATAGTACGGTAGGAAAATTATAGTTAACAATAGTTTATTGTGTATCTCAAAAGAACTAGAAGGAAAATTATAGTATTCAAATACAAAGAAAAATGTTTGAGGTCATGGATGAATATCCCAATCATCTGGACTTGATTATTATATATTGTACACAAGTATCAACGTATCTCATATATTCACAAAAAAATATGTACAGCTATGATACATCAATAAAAATATAAAAAATAAAAAATACTAATTTTAAGCTTTTAAACTATATAATGTACCACCCAAATATTACTTCATTGGGTGCCATGTAAAAAGAATCATATTGAAACAGGGACTCTCATACAGAATAGATCCATATTAGATTAAACATTGTTAATATGAAGTGAAATTAAATTTAAGGTATAAGCAAGCAGTGCCATTTTGTAGGTATTTGTGGTGTCTAATAACTAGTGGCCATTGATTTACATTTAATGAATTAAATCCTGTCAATTTACTAGTTAAAATAGATGTTTCTTAAAATCTGTGTTGAAGAATATAACAAAATTCAGAATATTTCCCCAATATCTAATTTTATTCATCCTGTCTACTCATTTAGATCACTGTCTAAAAATACAAACAAATTACAGATTAGCCATTAGCACCCATTAAGAGGCCTTATTAGGTCTTATTAATTATGTTAATTACCTCCTGCCAAAATTGATGATTCTTTGGAAATAAGAAAATTACTAAGCTAATTTTTACTCGATATAACACTGATTGATTAATGACTCAGAAAAGGCTCTTATTTTGTGTCCCGTTACTTTATATATTAGATTTCAATGATTTATTTTAGCTTTCCAATGCTTACTTTCCCTTTTACCTCACTACCACACTGCTTTATTCATACTTCCTAAAATAGCCTTTTCTCCACTTTTATGAAAGACGTAGCTTAATTTCCATGTTCTTTAGTATGGCTCTACTGGCTGTTTTTTTGAATAACATTGTTTTCCCAACTAGACTGTAAGTTTTTAGGAAATACTGAACACATATAAGTTTTATGTATACTCTGTGTACTTAACCTGGTTATATATCCATATGTAGATGATTTTATTTTGAAAAAATGAAGGAGGACAATGGCATTGGAAAATGTCTGGGACAAAGAGTGCTATATTTCTCTTGGCCAAGACAATGGCAGCTCGGTATACAAGGTATTTTGAAAGAGAGATTAAATGAGGTTAAAAACCATCAAAGCATTATTGTCCTGGCTTAAATTTTTCAAAGTAATACAAAAGAAACAAATCCATTACTGCTAAAAATACTGATAAACATATTCTAAAATGAATGTAGTGATTTTATCCACTTGTACTTTATTAGAGATAAATAGAATAGATGTGTTCTCATGTCTCTCTTTTCATCAATTTCCCCACTGTAATAGAGAATAAAAGCAGCAGGGCTTTTAAGAATTCTTTTCAGCTGTTTTCTTGCATTTTTTATGGCTCAGCTCCTAAAAGTACTCAGGAGAGATGTATCAGCGATAATTCATAATAACAGTGTAATTCATAAATAACTGATGGTTATACCAAAACATATAATATTAACATTATTGGTTCAAGAATGAAAGTTCATTTGTTTATTGTTACAAAGTTCATGTTGTTAATCAGAAAGTAAGCACCTGCTATGATTAAAAGTATTATTTACATTAATCACAATGGAGAAATGTGGCAAATATCTCACTAACGAAGTGATTAAGATTAACATCACCAATAGTAATTCATGTTAATAGCTTGTATCTCCTGATGTGATGAAAAGGGACTTCATTTCTATGGTATTCTCCCTCTAAATGTATAACCCCAGCCCAGTTACAAGAAACCATCACACAAATCAGAATTGAGAGGTGATTTACAAAATGCATACCTGATCAACACTCTTCAAAAATGTTAAAGTCATGAAAGACAAGGAATGACTGAGAAGCTGTCACAGGTTAGAGGAGACTAGGAGACATGATGACAAAAAATCAATGTGGTGTCCTGCATTGGATACAGGACAGGAAAAAGACACAAGTGTAAACATTAATTAGTGATCTCTGCATAAAGTCTGATTGTTTAGTTAGTCATAATATACCAATGTTAAATTCTTAGTTTAGATGCTGATATCAGAGGAAGCTGTAAAAAATGGCACGCAGGAACTCTATACTACTTTTGCAACTCTTCTGTAAATTTAAAATAATTTAAATATAAAAACTTTAAAAAATAATAAAGGCTTTAAATAGGCAAGAAAATTATTATTTATAACCTTTGTCTAGCCAGCAACAAAAATCCCATAGTTTATCATAAATGCCATTTATATTGAACTAGGAATTATTTGCATAGAATGAAAACTATTTAAAATCCCAATAACTCTTTTATTAGAGAAAATTCATGCAACCTAATAAAGACACCCAGATTATTATAGAACTGATTTGTCCAAATTTCTTCCATATTAAGTGTGTTTTGATTTTCTTTTGAATGTCGTATATTAACAAAAAGAATAAATAACTGACCCAATGAAAAATTATCCAAGAAACTTAAATAAAATATGAATAATTTAAAAATCAGATGCTGAAGTAGTTTACTACAAAGTGTATAATGATTTAGGTCAGGAGTTTGAGATCAGCCTGGCCAACATGGTGAAACCCCATCTCTACTAAAAATACAAACATTAGCCTGTTGTGATGGCAGGCGCCTGCGCCTGTAATCACAGCTACTTGGGAGGCTGAGGCAGGAGAATTGCTTGAGCCTGGGAGACAGAGGTTGCAGTGAGCTGAGATTGCGCCACTGTACTCCAGCCTGGGCAACAGAGAAAGACTCCATCTCAAAAAAAAAAAAAAAAAATTACAGAAGAAGTCAAAATCTGAAAGGACTACAATAATTATTCAGGATTGTACAGTCAAATTAGCATTTGGAATATGTATAAGATTTGAATATATAATAGAATAAACACTCTGTTCCAGGTCTTATTTTTAAATTTTTATACATATTGTTTAATTTTCATGTATTTTATGAAAAGGTAATATTATTATCTCCATACAGATGTAGAAACAGAGACTCAAAGTGAGTAATCACCAAAGAATAGTAAGCGGCAGCCCTGGGATTTGAATACAGGCTGACTGGTTCCAGGGTGAAGTTCTTAAGCACTACATCAGGTTGCATCAACAGGCTGAATGTCAGCCAAGAGTAATGAGATAGTATAAGCAAACATACAGGATAGGAAGCTCCCTACCTTATTTGGAAGACAGCAAAGAGATCACTCTGTAATTAATGATTTGAATTGGGACTTGTGGGAGATACTGGCGAGGTAAGCTAAACTCAACATAGTGAAGGCCTTCTCTCTCTCTCTCTTTTTTTTTTTTTTTTTCAGTTTTTCTTTTTTTTAATTGCATTTTAGGTTTTGGAGTACATGTGAAGAACATGTAAGATTGTAGCATAGGTCTATTTTTGACAAAACTGATGAGAGGCTTCTTTAAGGAACAAATAGAATTTCCTGTTCCTTCCATCACTTTCTATTGATTTCCAGGCTAAGATAGAAAATGGAAATTGCATCTGTTTAAGTGATGGATGATCTTCTTTAAGTGATGGACTCAGAGCTCAAAGTATCAAAAGAAAAATTCAATTCAGAAAGCACAGCTTCACATGACACAGAACAAACTGTTAGCCCAATTGGCATTTTTTAATATAGCTGCCTTTTGTGACTCCGTTAATGCTTCTCAGGGGCCATTGCCTGAAAATTCTACAGCTATTTGTTTGGGAAGACTGAAAAAAAATATGCTTTTGTGAAACTAAGCTTTTCCTAAGAAAAAAAAATGGCTTTATTGTCCTTGCTTTGCAATTACTATAATTTAGAAGGCTTGACCTTACTTTAGTGCCCTACAGTCAGCATGGGGAAAGACTGCTAATACCCATAATATTGATTTATTTCTGATAAGCATATGTTTTTCTACAACCTGGCCTTATTTTATCTGCTAGCAGGTGCCCTTGACACACTGAAAACTTTCAACTTATGTACAAGTATTAGATATTACACACTTATGTGTATAACCATTAGAGTACTTAAGTGACATTTTTGCTACTAAAAAGAAGCTTAGTAACCATAAACACTAATGATTTCCTAAAGAAATAACTGTTTGAATTCAATTTTGAGAAGTCGTAACATGTAGCCATAATTTGCCCAGCAACACAATGCCCTCAGGGCTACACATTTGTATTGATGCCAATTACTTGAAATGGTAAAAGGACAAATGAAAAATCATCCAAGATTCTAGGGCTTTTCAACTATTTCTGAGTGCTATTCTGGTTAAATTAAAAGGTAAATATTTTTCCAATAGATTGAATTTAAAAACTGGTGAAAAGAGCTAAAAAACAGTGTTAGGTAAAAATCTTTAGTGAGAATTTTTCTCTCCTTGCTAAGATCAGTAATGCTTTTTACTCTAAACTATAAAAATAAGGTGATTTTAGTGCTTAGCACATCAGTCTTCGAATAGTAACTCAACAAATAATTATTGAACAAATATATTGATAAAAAAGATATATGAAATATATAAGTCCTGAGTTATAAATACTCACATGACTAATGTGAAATTTCTTACCTAGGGTTCAGAGCTAATAAAATTGACCATCCTACACTGGTAAGGACCATATTTCTTTAGTGGTATCAAGTTATTGCTGAGAGCAATGTTCATGGTTATTCTCAACGCCTTTGTGTAACCATTGTGCAACCTAACTTTCGTAAGCACTTAATTTCAGGAAAATGCCTTTTATCAAAACTGAGGCACTGCTTTTTCTTAGGGAATAGAAATTGTATAACTTGCTGTGTTTTATCCCTTTTTGCCTTGACTCATAGCAATCATATTAGCTTAAATAGTTTATATATATTTTTTATCTATCTTTATTTTTATTTTTGTTTTGTAATTAAATGGTTACTTACGTGTTTCTTTATTGTAAGCTGATTTTAGCCAGTACTCACTATGTTATATTATTTTGGATCTAAATTATTCTGTTTTACTCAAATTTTCCTGTAAGGCCATAGATGGGAACTTGATTTACAGGAGATTCTGTAGTATGTAAGGAATTAGTTTCAGTCATTTTAGGAATTATTTTTCCTACTTTATTTGAATCATACTTAAAATCTACAGAAAAACAGCTTCATAATTATAACAATTGTAGGAAGTATTATGATCATATTTATAAGTCAGGCTTGTGGTCATAAAACTGTTTCAATTATAACTGAATTAAATTTAATAAATTCTTCATGAGAACCTGAATTATGCTAAATACTGTGAGTAAGCCCTTCTGATTCAAAGATAAATATGACGTGGTTGCTACAATAATCAGTAAACAATTACCCCCAATCCAATCCTGTAGAACTAGATGCAATCTTTGAGTCACTTTACATGTATTATTCATCTTTTGATATGCATGCTGACAATACTTCTCCTTGTGCTAGAAAAACTAAGCACACAAAAAAAGATTTATGCCATAAAAATATGTCTTTTCTTACTTTTCTCAGTCTTTCTAATTTCTATGTGAAAATTTCTATGTCTTGGCCTTCAATTCTTTAAGAAATTTCATTTCAAGAGATAAAGTGATTAGTAGGTTTCATTAGTGGGTTTCCCTTATATGTAAACAAATGTTTGAAAGGTCTTAAAATTTGACAATTCATAATAAACAGTATAATAGTAGGATGAATTAATTAAATAGAGACCTGTATGGCATGTTGCTTTGCTTTTCAACATTCTACATTTAGTATATGGAATGATATGCCATGCAAATGATTCAGCTGGATAATTTCCAGTTTTCCTTCTAGAATAACTCTGCTGTGTATGATTACAATTTAAATGGGGTTTGAAAAGAACAACGAGAAGAGAACCAGAAATGATAAGAGTACCATTAAATCATTAGAAGATGCTGAATTTTTTTTACCAACTGATCAATAAGTGCATTAAATGAATACAATCAATAATTATATTTACCCCATTTTTATAAGGAAAAAAATTATCAGAAATTCAACAGTTTCTTTCACAATACCATTATGTCTATGTGCTTACTCTATGGATGATAATAATAAATTAGCATTTTGTTTTTCTGGCATTATTCTTCATTTCACACATAACAAGTATGTAATCTTATAAAGTTATTTGCAGGAATGCTTTTTTATTAAAATGAATATTTTAGTGACTAGTATGTCATTGAATTCAAGTTTGATTCTTCAATGCACATATAATAAATTATGTTTGGGAACATTTGACTTTCAATCATCAAAGTTAAAATTCTACTTCTCAATTGACATACATTTTGATTATGACATAATTTAATTCTTTTATTTTTTCAACTTTTATTTTAGGTCCAAAAAATCCATGTGCTGGTTTGTTACATGGGTAAATTGTTTATTGCTGAGGTTTGGTGTAATCACCAGTCATCGGCGCGCACAGTGGCTCACACCTATAATCCCAGCACTTTGGGAGGCCAAGGTGGGCAGATCACGAGGTCAGGAGTTTGAGACCAGCCTGGCCAACATGCTGAAATCCCATTTCTACCAAAAATACAAAAAAAAAAATATCTAGATGTGGTGGTGGGTGCCTGTAGTCCCAGCTTCTTGGGAAGCTAAGGCAGGAGAATCACTTGAACTGGGGAGGTGAAGGTTGCAGTGAGCTGAGAAAGCGCCACTGCACTCCAGCCTGGGCTGCAGTGCAAGACTCCAACTCAAAATAAACAAACAAACAAACAAAATAAATGATCCCGTCACTCAGGTAATGAGCATAGTACATGATAATGAATTTTTCAAACCTAGCTCCCCTTCTTCCTTTTACCATCAAGTAGTTCCCATTGTCTGTTTTTCTCATCCTTATGTCCATGTGTTTTCAATGTTTAGCTCCCACTTGCAAGTGAGATCATGCAGCTATGTTTCTCTGGGAACATGTAACATCAACTACAATATAGCTTAAAATTTTTTTCAGTATTCATCAGTGACACAAGGATGTGTCAGCCACACAATGCCATACTTTCATTCTCCTGCCAGTCTCCCTTCTCTTTTGCCGCTGCTGCTTCTTAAACTCCAAGAGTAATGTTCGCCGCAGTAGTTAGAGAATAAGCTCCACCTCCGCGTGCTTATAGTTTCTGAATTACCAGGAGACTTGCCAAAAATCTTATTTATTTTTTACATGCACCATTACCATACAGGATATCTAATCACATATATTTTCAGTAATTGATCAATTATAATAGATACTGCAAAATTCCTCAAGCTACAGGAGGAAAAGAGATGCTAAGAGAGAGCTTACATTATACAAAATTTGCATTTACCTGAATCACAATACAAAATTTACTTCAGATCTGCCACAGAAATGGATATATGGCAGATACTCAATATCTTCTTTCCAGCTTTTGCATTATTGGGAACAAACTAGCAATGAAAATACGTAGAATAGACTTAAAAATGAAGGTTAAAAGAAAACCAGTTACACAGTTAAGATTGCACAGTTTATTACAAATTTGGGTTAGGCACAAAAATATTTGGAAAAAACTGCATTTTTCATATGCATAAAATCTTTAAAATTGTTTTTAGTAATTGTGTTAGGACATAAAAATAGTTTTCTGTTAATAAAGGGAATATGTATAATATTTAATATTCCCTTTATTAATATACCCCCTTATATATTACCTTTATATTTTCCTTTATATATTATATATGATATATAATTTCTGTTAATTATACATAATTATGATATTAATAAATATTTCCTTTATATAATATATAGGAAGACAAAAATAGAGGGATCTACTACCTTAAACTGTTATATCTATATATTTGTTTATGTTTATCACAATATGCAATAATATTATCTGTAGTATATAGTATACTAATATGTTATATATTAGTATGTTAGTACTAATATATTAGCATATAATATTGACAAGAAATAAATATTTCATAAGTACATTTAAAAGACTTGAAACCTCTACTCTTTTAATTTCTGACCTTTCCAGAATCCTGAGCCAAGTAAAGGAGAGCTATGGGCTCATTCTAACTTCTAACTTTCAATCATCTATTTTTGTTAGACTTATTGCCCCACAGATAGGTAAAAATGAAGAAAGAGAGATAGAATAAATCCCCTTAAATACACTGAGAAAAACTCCTTAAGTGTCTTCCTTAAATACTTCCCTTCAAAAAAATTTTCTTCCTCTGATTCCACTATATGAAGGTGATACATTATATTGTATAATATGCTAATATATTATATATAATATATATTCCCATTGTTATATTTCCTTTACTAACAGATAGTTATTTTACATTCTACATACATAGTACTTACACTAGTAACTTATGACTGAGAAGATAACTCAAAGAAGAACCTAGGAAATGCATTGACACGAAAAAAATTAAAATAGTAGCCAGGAAGTAGTATTAATATGGCCTACATTTATAGAGAGCATACTTAGAATTCTATTACTTTATTATTATTTTCTATAACATTTAGGGTCTTCCATTTTTCTCTATGTAGTAAATTGAAATGCATTCCCCAGATCTAGCGATTCTCCCACCTCAGCCTCCTGTGTAGCTGAAACTGCAGGTGCACATCACCTTGCCCAGCTAAATTTTAAAAAAAATTTTATATAGATGAGGTCTCACTATGTCTCCCAGGTTGGCCTCAACTGAAATGCATTTCACATTATATTACTTAGTCTAAGCTACTATTTTCCCTATTATTTTATATAATTACTGAGTTTGCTTTATATTGCCAAGGTTCCTGTAAATAAAGTGGAATTGTATAAGGTTCAGTGATTTTTTTGGGGGGTGAACACAGCAACAACAAGCTTCTTAAAGAAAGAAAGGACTCAACATTTCTGAAGAGTCTGACAGATCCCCTCTCAGAACTTCCCTCTCTTAAGAACCGATCTGCTTTAGATGTTTGAATTTAATCATCCAAGGGGACCCTATGTATTATTTGGAGGTTAAATTAATCCTGAATTTGGCCTCCTGAGAATTGAATTAATCCTTGAGGAAGATTTTCAGTCCTATTAATAGCATAAATGATTTCCTAAATCTTTTTTTTCCTAGACACATCTAGGTTATATTTGAACTGTAATAAAACCCCTTGTTTTCCAGGAAAACAATTCTGCACTCTTGGATAGATGTGAAGTAGTGTAGAAAGGCAAATTAGATGAGTCTGCGTCTTTAAACTGTTAAATCTATACATTTGTATATATCGATCACAACATGCGAGACCCTGGTTGATACTGTCTTGGTTTCTTTATACACAAGTTATCTAAAAAAGACCAATTTTACTCATTCCATTTACTCTTTACAACTGACTTCACTCCCAGCATCATCAGGGACTACTGGAAACCAGGGAGATCACATTCACGTTACTGACAACCATTAAAATATTTTACCATTACACTTAACATTCCTCACGATTCAGGAAATAACAATCCACAAAGACTTTGTGGAAACTGGTAGGTAGTGTAGAGAGGATGATGGGGTGAAGGTGTAATAGTGGAGGATGACAAGAAATAAATATTTCATATGTACATTTAAAAGACTTGAAACCTCTACTCTTTTAATTTTTGACCTTTCCAGAATCCTAAGCCTAATAAAAGGGAGCTATGGCCTCATTCTAACTTCTAACTTTCAATCATTTATTTTTGTTAGACTTATTGCCCTACAGATAGGTAAATTTGAAGAAAGAGAGATAGAATAAATCCCCTTAAATACACTGAGAAAAACTCCTTAAGTGTCTTCCTTAAATACTGCCCTCCAAAAAAATTTTCTTCCTCTGGTTCCACTATATTAAGGTGACACATAATTTTTTAAGGACTCACACAAATATTTTAAGTCCCCTTAGAATTATTTTACCTCATGTCTCCTGCCAGTATCACATGAACACAAACACAGAGTTATTTGGTATTTTGGAGAAAACTGATGCCTAAGAGCCTCTTGTTGCTATTTTGGGTATTGCCTGCTGTCCCGGTACTAGTGCCAGCTTGAATCCATTAGTAAATAATGCAGTGTTTTGAGGCAAAATCTCTATTTGTGTTCTGAGTTTTCTCATTTCACAAATTCACTAATAATTGTGAAATATTAAAACAGTATTTTGGGCCAAGTTACTGGAGGGAAAAACATTTCTGCCAGGCACATTTCTATATAGGCAGCATCACATTTCACCAAAAACAAACAAAAAACACCTTCCTGGAAACTAGGTCATTATGTAAATTGCCATGAAAAGCACAGTGTTTTTCTTGAATATTAATGTGGTTGTACTTCTGATCAAATAGTTTATGTTCAATAAATAAACTTTTATATTGATTTTAGAAGAATAAATGTATATCAATTCTATTAAATGAACCATAAAGTTTAACATGAACTTCAATGTGCTATAGACTATGTATTGGTCACAAGAATAAACTTCTATAGTATCATATATATAACTAGCCTAATGTTATTCTATTACTGTGGGTATAATAAACACTCAATACATTATTGTTATCATATTAAGAGCTTTAAAATATATTTTTGCCATCTCATGAATTATATCAAATCCTTGAGATCATTTTGATAAATTCTCATTAAAATACTTTTCAATCAAGTCACAAATAACTTTATTTTCTATCAGTACATTCATTCTGCACACTTTGAATTTACATATTTCAAAAGTCTTATCTACTCACAGTTTACAAGGCCTGCGCTCAGAAAGTGTGAGTGCTTGGGCACAATGTCATTTTATTATCCATTCTAAATGTGTTTTAAATTTTAGGTTAAAAAAGTTTATATTTAACATAATCAGTGATGTGATTTAAGTTTGGTTTATAATTTTACTATTTATTTATGTTTGTTTTCTTAATTTCATTATTTATTTGTGTTTGTTTTCTTTTATTCTTATTCATCTTTCTCCTCCCTCCTCCTTCCTTTTTCTTTTTTTTTTTTTTTTAATTTGTGGCAGGGTCTCATTCTGTTGGCCAAGCTAGAGTGCAGAGGTGCAATCATGGCTCACTCACCCACTGCAGTGTTGAGCTCCCCGGATCCAGCAATCCTCCCACCTCAAGCTCCTGGGTAGCTGGGACCACAGGTGTATATCACCTTGCCTGGCTAAATTTTTTAAAACTTTTTCTAGAGATGAGGTTACACCATGTCTCCCAGGCTGGCCTCAAACTCCTGGCCTCAAGCAATCCTCCTCCTCTGCTTCCCAAAGGTGCTGGCATTAAGCCACCGTGCCTGCACTTCCTTCTTTTTATGTTATTTGAATAATGCTTAGTATTACATTTTAATTTTCTATTTTGGTTTTCACTGTATCTTTTTATACAGGTTTTTAAAATTTGTATCATTATGGATTAAACTGCAAATAATCAGTTTTTTACATTCCAGTTAGAGCCAGTATTTTCCCATTGTGTATAGTTTATTTAGAATTCTGAACCACCATCTAGTTCCCCTTATCTTGTATCCTTTATATTATTTTTCTGTATTATTTTTATAAACAATAAAAACCCCATTAAAATATATATATATATATTTTTTGCTTTCAACACTTAAACACATTTTAAATATCTTAAGAACAATCCATTATATTGACTCAGATATATATTGTTTTGGTTGTTCTTTCTTGGTTCCTAATTTTCAAGTTTCCTTCTGGAGTCATTTCTATTATACATACAAAGCTTTCTTTAGCAATTAAAGCACACCTGATGACAACAACAACAACAACAACAACAAACAAAAAAAACAAACAAAAAAAGCTTCCATTTTATTAGTCTTCATTTCATTCATGAAATTCATTTTCCTTAGATGCACAATTCTGGATTGAAAGGTTTTTAAGCACTTTACAAATATCATACCACCTCCTCCTGGCTTTCAGTTTCTGATAGAAAATCCAGTTATTCAAATTGTTCTTGTGTTTCCCCGTTTTATAATTTTGACATTATGAACCAGATAATTAATTATTGTATATATGTGGTAGAGGGATTTTGAGGGTGTTCTGTGCATTGCAGGATGTTAAATGACACTTTTGCTCTCTGTCCACTCTCCCCTTCAAGTCATAACCAACAAATATGTGTCCATACATTGTCCTTGAGGGAGTAAGTGCCCCCTGTTGAAAACCATTGCTCTGCAGATATGTATAAACCCCTCTAGATGTTTTCAAGACTCTTCCTTGTCTTAATATTCAGCAGTTTCATAATAATTTATTTCGGTAAGAATTTCTGTTGGTTCCTCATTTGGGGATAGCTGAGTGGTTATAGGTTTTTGTCTTTCACCATGTTTTCAGCCATTACATCTTCAAATATTTCTCAGCACTGACATCTTTCTCCTTTCTTAGTATTGTGAGGATGCAAATACTAGATTTTATGTTGTTTTCCCATATGTCCCTGAGACCCTAATAATTTTGTTCTCAATCATATTTTGCTCTGCAGTTTGTTCAATTTATTTGATTTTCAAGTTCAATTGCCAGTTCACTGATCCTTTGCTATCTTAATTCTGCTACTGCGCCCATCTTCTGCGGTTGTTTTATCTCATTAATGCATTTTTCAGTTCTCAATTTTCCTTTGGTTCTTTGTTGCTTTATTTTTTGCTAAGTGTTTTAATCTTTCCATTCATTTCAAGAATGCGCCTTCTTTTTATAATTGCTACTTTAAAGTTTTTTTTCAGATAATTCTAACAACTGTTTCATCTCCCTTTTAGTTATTTTTTTCCCATAAGAATTTATATTTTCCTGACTCTATGCAGAGAAATTTTTTATTCTATCCTGGAAATTTTCAATATTATTTTAGGGGAATCTGAGTCTTAATTAAATCTTATAGAGGATGTTTATATTTTTGTTAGGTGAAGGCCAAAAGTTCTAACCCACTTCCTGTGGGCTGTGGTGCTAATGTTTGTTCCATTTTCAAAGTCTTTTCTCTGCCCCTAGGATCTGTCTCTCCTAATTATATAACTCAGTGACTTTGCCAGGCTGAATAATGACTCTCATGGATATCCATGTCTCACTCCTAGAACCTGTGATATTACTCCATAGGCAAAATGGATCTTGCAAATGTGATAAAGTTAAACACTTCAAGAAAGGAGATCTTGATTATTCAAGTGGACACTATATGCAACCACAACTCTCCTTGTAAGTGAGAGGCAGAGGGAATTTGGACTACAGCAATGAGAGATGTGATGAGGAAAGCAAGTGAGTGGAGTGATATGTCATGGCCAAGGGATGACAAGAAAAGGTGGCAGGAAGTTGGAATAAGCAAAAGATGAATCTCCCCTGGTCCTCGAGAGGGAACCAACTATGCCAACCCATTTATTTTAGCTTCATAAGACTTCTCACTTCCAGGACTATGAGACAATAACTTTGTGTCATTTTAAACTACTTTGTTATATTTTGTCAAAGTACAATAGGAAATTAATAAAATGACCATTTTGGCAACTGAAGTTTATCTCTTTTAGTACACATTTCAAATCGTTGATTTGGCATGTTGATCAGGATAAGATCTACACATGCTTAATTTAGAATTAAGCCAGGGAGCTCACAGACAAATTTTGGGGTTACTTTTTCCCCATCTTCTTTATCTCTGAATAATCTCTCTGATATTTGCTGGTTTCTTTTGGCCTTCTGGGTAGAAAATGTGTTCTTTGGTTATCTTTTTCTGCTGCTGTGATTCAGAAAACGCATACATATCTTAGGCTAGGCATCAGGAGACCAGAGAGAAAAAGAGCAAATGGATGAGGGGAGTTGCCCCACACTCTGAGAATGACAGCTCCACCAATTAAAGAGAAAGAGTAGCTTTCCTCTGAATTGGGGCTCCCGTGGCTCCTTTGCCGTTAAGGTCATGGACTCCCTAGGATTTCTTGGCAACCAAGGCTGGAGAGAGTGGAGGAAAATAATGATAAAATTCACATTGTCTAAAAATTGTTGAGTTCCATTGCCATCTTCTTGAACTGGGTTTTGGGGTCATATATACACTTCAATGTCTCAGTCTGCAAAATCAAATCCAAGATTAAACAATAAAATAATTGGAAAAATCTTCCATTTCCAAAATTGTTTATAACAAAAACATAATCTCTTGAATTGTACTATGTTCATTCAATTAACTTAAATTAAAAAATCATACCTATATGAATAGATTGCAGTTTATTCAAACAAACACAACTGTAAACATGACAGATGTTTTCCAAAAATATACAACATGGGAGATAGAATTTAAATCAGAATTATTTTCTGTGGATTTCCTAATTATTAAACATTTTTTTCTTTTTTTTTCTTTTTGACACAGAGTCTTGCTCTGTTGCTCAAGCTGGAGTGCAGTGAGGCGATCTCGGCTCATTGCAACCTCTGCCTCCTGAGTACAAGTGATTCTCCTCAGAATCTCCAAGTAGCTGGGATTACAGGTGTGCACCACAACGCCCAGCAAATATTTGTATTTTTAGTTGAGACGAGCTTTCACCATGTTCACCAGGCCGGTCTAGAACTCCTGACCAGCAGTGATCCGCCCACCTAGGCCTCCCAGAGTGCTTGGATCACAGGCATGGGCCACCACACCTGGCCTAAAACATTTGATTTTAATTAGATCATGTGTAACAGAAAACAATAATTTTATTCAACGACAATGGGCCCTTTTTTGGTATGTTTATTTCTGTAAGTGGACAAACTAGTCAGTGGCTTTATATCAATATAAGTATATTTTACAATATGACTGGAAATTTCATAGTAAATAAAGATATTAAGGCCGCATATAATCCATCAAGCTTACTGGTATTTATGGTTTCAGCTATAGGATGACGTTTGTCATAAAAATATTTTAAAATATTTTGTTTGTTGTTGTGAATACATAATGAGATTTTAATTCTTAATGTGTCCTCTAGAAATCACCAGATAGGGATCAAAAGCACATAGCAAGTGTCTAGCATATAACAGGGACTAAGTAAATGTCAAAAACAAAAAAACAAAAAAACCCAACAACTCCACGAATCTGGACCAATTAAATGCAAGCATACATGAGTAATAGCTCATATACATCTATGAAAACATTATCTCTTGGCCATTGCTATGTTAGTTGTTACTCTTGATAGACACTTAGAGAAAAATTTGTAGATATGTTAGCTACAGCTGAGTTATTATATAAATTACTGTGTAACTTTTCTACTTCTGATTTTAACACTTTGATAAGATCAAATCTGCTTTCAAATAAGAATAGAATATCTGGTACCCTGTTTAGTTGATAAATTTTGTGAATTATTGCAAAAGAAAATATGCTCTAGTGGGTAAGTCGAAAGACCTATTAGATTGATAGATTACTTAATTCATTCATTTATTCAGCAAATATTTTTAAAATGTGCTTATGTTATGGATAAATAAGATATAACTTGTCTTAAAAGAGCATAACATCAGCTGAGTATTAAACAAATAACTGCAGTGAATGTGATAAATACCTAAACGGAGGAAGGAAGAATAGAGTGAATCATTCTTACTTCAGGGTCATGGGAAATCTTACACATATAAACTTCCTAGCAGGATCTTAAAGGGGGAGAAATTTTCTAGGAATTATGATGACAAAGAGAAGATGGGGGACATTCCAGAAAGTATCTTGAAATATGGCATACTTGGGGTACTACAACTTTTTCACTCTTTTCAAATGATCAAATGGAGGGGAGGAGCAGAGTGAGAAATAGGCATGGGTTAAATCGCAGAGAGCCTTGATTATATGCCATGTGTCACACGTGTGCACACACGCACTTAAACCTTCTTAGGCTTCAAAAAGCTGCCTCTCAAATATTTATTCCTAGGTCTGGGCCCTTTCTTGATGTTCAGACATATTTCCAACTACTTTCTGAGCATTTCATATTGGTACTCCACCAGTGTTTTAAAAACAATGTGTTCCAACTGGAACTCATTCTCTGTCATTCTCTCTTCCTCTCCCAGACTCTTTCAAACCAAAGCCATTACCCACAACTGTAGTGACAAACTTGAATGAATAAGGCCCTTATCCCACTTTCATAAATGTTTATGTTTGTATTAGAAACACATTTTTAAAATAAGTTGAAACTTCTGCAACTGCACTTTCCAACATCGTTTTGACACAAAGCTGGGTTGAAAATTTGTGGGAAATAAATAGTAGGGAACTGTGGTGATCAGAGACTGGATAAGGTAGGCATTTTCCACACACACACACACACACACACACACACACACACACACACACAAAGATATATATTCTAGGTAAAAAGATTTAATTTCAGGTAAGAGAAACTGGTTATAAAACTAATAAAGAACCCGGAATAGACTGTCACCAATCTACATTTCCATATATTTGAATGTTGCTGCTTCCTCTACCATATGAACAAGCTATTCGAGCAAAAACAAAAATGGACAAGAGACAGAGGGTAGAGAAAGTCAGAAGTGCTTGGGAAAGAAGTACAAAATAGTTTGATTAACAGTGTACTTTGGGCAATTTCAGTTGTCTTTGGAACATAAATTATGAACAAGAGAATGTTGGAATTCTGTTTGTATTGGATGTTATCACTGTGATACTAACGCTGATTCTCCACAATAAAAATTTATTTCTGAGCTAAATAAATATTTGTCAATAGGTATATTATAGAGAAAAAATATCAGACTCATTTCTGATAATTCATGCTGAGAGAAAAATAAATGAACTCACTATGTCTTATGTGATAGTCATGCATTTTCATTTTCACTTTCAGGGTGTAGCACTGTAAATGTCGGAAATAGCACTATCAGGAAATATGATTATTCTGGAATATATTTGAAGACAGTTGAGCCAAAATATATCCAAAACAGTTTAAGGTAAAAAAAATTGCAGCAATATATCTCAAAAAATGATTTTAATTGTGTAGACTCTATTTTCTTACAGTTAAATGTGTCTGTGGAAAAGAACCTAAATGTCTTCAAATTTTGAATATTTGCTTCACTCATAAAATGCTTAATACTAGTTGGTTTACTTGTTTATATAATAAGCTTTCATTAAAATGTTCTGCATGTAACAGATAAAAAATATCACAAAACAATAATTTTATAAGGAAAGCAAGAAAGCTTTCAATTTTCAGTCTACCTGTAGGTTTTATCATGAAGTCAAAATATTATTTATTTTGTGTAAATTATAAGTATAGATTTTCCTAATTATTAGTGAACTCTCTAACAAGAGATAAGTTAGCATCAGTGTTACCATTATGATAAATATTTCTCATTCACATCAAATTTAATTTGGCTTGAGTAATAAATCTTTATTTTGTGCTTAGTCTTGGTTCCCAGACTTTATTAAATAAGTGATGCATATAATTTACTTTTTTTTCCATTAAATCATTACTCTCTAGGTCATGAAGGTTATAGTCATGAAATTCCACAATAATATTATCTTTATAAGATTTGTTTCCATCATTTCACATAAATTATATCTGTTTAGACTGTCTATTACTAGGTGAAGAATTCCTTTTGTTCAATTCTGCTTTTACTTTTTGTATCTGATAATTAATGTGTCTTAAGTGATATGTATATATTTATTTGGTGGTCTACAATTTTTATTATTTTTTAGTTATGTTCTTTCAAGATAATTAGATTTTACAATTTTTACTTTGATACTATTGATCCTGGATTGCTATCTTAATAAATACATGGGTACATTTAAATATTTTGCTAAAAAGCAGCAGTGTCAGTCTTAATGTGTTTGAAAAAGTCATAATTAATTCTTAAATATACATATCAAAATATACATATTAAAATAAATGTTATGTATATATTCCACACATATTAATGTTTGATCTTCAAAAATGAGCTTATGAAATACAGAATGATGCTGTCATAAGCCAGATTTTTACCTAGAAGTAAAAGAATATCTATAGATTGAAAGGAGTGCTTCAAATAGAGTAAGAGTAATACGCTATGAGAATACACATGCCCGAGTTTCTACATAGGCAGCAGGCAGATGATAGGGGTGGCTTCCCAGAAGAGACAGCACACAGCTGAATTTCAGGGATTAAACGCAGCTAACTAGGAGCAAATAAAATGAAAGATCATTCCTTATTGAGTGAACTGAATATGTAAACTCACAAAAATAAACCCACAAAAAAAAAGACAGATTATGATATTCCAGAATTGCTAAGGCAGTTCTCGTAGACCTAAAGCATAGAGAGTGTAGTTAGCAACAGCAAGAGGTTAGAATTAACAAGGCATTTTGGTGCTTATATCACAAGAGCTATATCTCAGCATATTCCTGTGATGATGGAGTTGCTCAAAAAGTTCCCTGTTTTCTACATAGCCATATTCTGTGTCCCACATCCCTGCACCCTATTCAAAGTTGAAAAGAGTAGGCAGAGCATCTGAAAAAAGCCAGGCAGGCAATTTGTAGAATTGATAACTTTTTGGGTTTTATAATCTAGCCATTCTAGATATCTAGGAAATTAATATGCCTTACCTCCCTTTATCAAATTTTTAGTCAGCACTTACGACTGTATAGATTTGCAGAAGAATCTTGAATGTATTGGCCATGGACAGAAATTCCAGGTCTGAAAATAAAAAGCACAGAAAAAAATAATGTAAATATGCATATAATGGAGATACTATTTTGTCAAGGTCAAAAAAATTGAATTGCATTTAATAAGCCAAAAGAAATGTGGCCCATCGTCAAATAGTTCTGAACAACTGGAAATACAATCTATCTTACATGACTAAGATATTTATGAACTCTTGACAGCTAATTAGAATTTTTTAAATGTTATCATGAATAGATGGACTGATAGGTAATATTTATAAGTGGGTCCATTTATAAAATTCTTTTAAATTTCAATAGTCAATTCATATTTTATTGGTTTAATTAGTTTGGACCAATTAGTTAATTAGTGTAGAATTACTAGGTAGATTTCAAAAAACTCTGATACATATTTTATTCAAGAATTAATCTGCCTGACTTTTAGTTGCATAATTACTTTTCTAAAGCACACACAAATAATGAAAATACTCTAGGGGAGACTGACATTTATTATGTAACTACTAAATGATTAATTACCATTAATAAACTTTCAAAATGACTGTAAAAGATTTTATGATCTATGGAGAAAGAGATCAAGATCTGGAAAAATTAACAATTAATCCAATAGCAAACATTAGAGCCTGTGTTTCTATACTGGTCTAATTTAAAACCAATATTTTTTCATATATAACTCTATAGAGTATTTCATTTATAAAATGGACATTTGTGCTGTTAAAAAGAATTACTTTTTAAACATCATGCATTCTCAGCTTTCTTTGAAATTCACACTTACTTATTTGTGACACAGAGCTGAACCCTCGACTTCTACCAAAACCGTAGTGCTATACTGATTTCATAACAGGTCATAGTTAGTAATATGTGTTAGATTCTGAGGATAATAATTTATAATTATACTCATTTCAACTTAAATATGTTAAAAGTAACCATACAGCTGATTTTAAGTCAATTGTGCTCAACTCTGACTATGCGTTATACCACTAGTGGTAAATTTAAAGAAATATACCCTTGCCCAGGAACCATCATACAGCATTTTTATCAGAAAAGATGAGGAAGGAAAAAGGCATTAGGATTTCATAAAGTTGTCTAGGTGACTTGATTGATCAAGTAGAATTGAGAAGCAGTACTTTTAAATTTGAGCCTTTTATTCAATAAAATACTGGAAGTCTTGGCCAAAGCAGTTAGGTAAAAAGAAGAAATAAAGGATATTCAATTGGAAAGGAAGAAGTCAAATTAGCCTTGTATACAAGGTCTTATATGTGGAAAAACCTAAAGACTCCACCAAAAAAAACTGTTAGAAATGATAAATGAATTCAGTAAAGTTGCAGGATACAAAAATCAACATGCAAAATCAGTAACATTTCTGTATGCCAACAATAAACATCCTGAAAACAAAATCAAGAAAGCAATCTCATTTACAATAGCTATAGAGAATATAAAACACCCAGGAATTAATTTAGTCAAAGATGTGGAATACCTACACAAGGAAATCTACAAAAAACTGATGAAAGGTATTGAAGAAGATACAATAAATGGAAAAATATTCTATGATCATACATTAGAATACTGTTAACATGACAATACTATCCAAAGCATTTTATGGACTCAGTGCATACCCTATCAAAATACCAATAACATTCTTCACAGAAATCAAGAAAAAATATCCCTCACTTTGGGAGGCTGAGGCAGGCTGATCACAAGGTCAGGAGTTTGAGACCAGACTTGCTGACATAGTGAAACCCCATCACTATTAAAAATACAAAAATTAGCTGGGTGTTGTGGCATGCACTTGTAGTCCCAGCTACTCGGGAGGCTGAGGCAGGAGAATTGCTTGAACTGGGGAGGCGAAGGTTGCAGTGAACCAATGTGCCACTGCACTCAAGCCTGGGTGACAGAACAAGACTCCATTAAAAAAAAAAATCCTGAAATTTACATGGAACTCAAAATATCCCACATAGCTAAAGGTAACCCGAGCAAAAAGAACAAAGCTAGAGGCAGCACACTTCAAATATAAAACTACAATAATCAAATTAGCATGGAAATGACATAAACGTGGACACATAAACCAATGGAACAAAGTAGAGAACACAAACATAAGTCTGTACATTTACAGCCAACTAATTTTAAACAAAGGCATCAAAAAACGTACAATAACAAAAGAACATCTTCTTCCATAACTGGTGCTGGGAAAGCTGTATATGCAGAAGAATAAAATTAGATCTTTATCTCTCACCATTTACAAAACTCCAATCAAAATAGATGAAAGATTTTAATCCAAGCCCCGAAACTATGAAACTGCTAGAAGGAAATGTTGAAAGAACATCCCAGGACATTGAGTCTGGGCAAAGAATTTTTGTGTAAGATTTCAAAAGGACAGACAACAAAACCAAAATTGGAAAAATAGGCTTACACCAAGCAAAAAGCTCTGCACAGCAAAGGAAACAATCAACAGAATGAAGAAACATTCCACAGAATTAAAGAAAATATTTGCCAACTATCCATTTGACAAAGGATTTATAACAATATAAGGTTCTCAAATAACTCAATAACAAAATCCCAGTAACTCAATTAAAAAAAATTGATCTGAATAGACATTTCTCAAAAGAAGACATGCAAATGGCAAACAGGTATATGAAAAAGACTCAACATCAATAATCATCAGGGAATTGCAATTAAAATCACAATGTGGTATCATCTTAACTCAGTTACAGTGACTGTAATCAAAAAGACAAAAAAAAAAATAGCAAATGCTGATGAGGATGTGAAGAAAGGGAAACTCTTTTATACACTTTAGTTGGGAATGTAAATTAGTACAACCATTTTGGGAAATGGTATGATGTTTCCTCAAAAAACTAAAAATAGAATTACCATGTTTTCCAGCAATTCCACTATTAGGTATAAATCCAAAAGAAAGGAAGTTAATATTATCAGAGAGATATCTTCACTCCCATGTTTATTGGCGCACTAATCACAACGGTCAAAATATGGAATAAACATAAGCGCCCATCCATGGATAAATGAAGAAAGTATGGTATATATACACAATGAAGCACTATTCTGCCATGAATAAAAAATAACGAAATTCTGTCATTATCAGCAACATGATGGAACTGGAGGTCATTATGATAAATGAAGTAAGCCAAGTGCAGAAGTACAAATATCACTTTGTTGTTCATATATGGGAGCTAAAAAAGTGGATCTCACGAAGATAGAGATTAGATTGGTCAAGAGCAGATTAGTTCCCAGAGGTGGGGAAGGGAAGGGAGAAATGGGAAAAGGAAGGGAGGAGTGGGAAATAAAATGAAGTCGATTAATTTGCACAAATACACACTTAGGTAGAATAAAGGAGACCTGGTGTTTGATAATACCAATAGGATGACTATAGTTAACATTAATCTTTATTGTACATTTCAAAATAGCTAGAAGAGAACAATTTGAATGTTTCTAGCATAAAGAAAAATGTTTAAAGTTATGGTCAGTTCAATTATCCTAATTTGATTATATAAATGTGTCAAACTATATGAACCCACATTGTATGTACATCTATTATATATATAAAAAATAAAAACTTTAAAATCCCAATATAAAAAAATTGAGTCAGAGTGATATTGTCCAAAATCTAACATGAGAGAATAACATAACGAACTGTTACGGTTTGGGGTTTTCGTAGCTTACTGTGCTGTGCAGTGGAAACTTGCTGCAGTTGTCACTTGCTATAAGCTATTGAGTGAATAGATTCCCCTGTAGGGGATAATGTTTCAAACTGTGTTGCTAATCTATCCAGTGTATGACTTTCAAAATGACGTATGGCATTTTGCCATTTTAAAGCTACTTAAGTAACAGACAATTCTTTCCATTAATATACAGAAAAAAATGTCAATTATGGGTACACGTAGTCAAATTACCTCTTTCTACTTTTTGCTTTAATAAATGTATAATATGTACTTGATATAATACAAAAATATTTATTATATTACTTGTTATTTTAAAAACATTGATTTTAATGGATAAGTGATTGATTTTCCAAAATTCATATGTACTTATAAACACAGATTTAAATTAATGATACATGAAGAGCAATCTAATTTTCTCCCTGAATAAAAATAACATTAAGTGCAAATACATAAATAATGTAGTAAAAACAAATAAAAGTGAAATAGAAAACATATGATAACATCAGGCATAATAAATATAGCTATGTGATGTTTAAAATAGGATTGTTAGGGAGGGAGGCAGAAATCTTGTAGTCTTATTAGCTTGCACACTTTCCACTAATGTAGATGAAACATATATAAAATTCACAGGATAAATTGACATTAAATATATAACGAAGGAAACATACTAAAAGAAATTTATAGGAATAATTACCAGTTACAAATTAATAACATAAAACTCACCAAACACTAACTTTACATGTTTATTTATCCATCTACATATAGAATAAAGACATTGATGTCCTGTAAACACAAAGCAACTTTGTGAAATAATGCATTATTTATGACATACTTTGTGAGAAGAATGACTGGCCTTAGGAAATTTAACATTTGAGGTTGCCTAAACACTGTTGTTACATGTTCTTTTTCATATCATATTTACTTGGCAATTGCTTTAAAATATTTTGATGTGTTCAATCTATTAACATATTTCAACTTGAAGAGTTTTAATTATAAAATTTCTCTTTACTATTTTTTCTTTATTATACACTGTTCTTTTAAATCTTACAAAGTACTCCAAATATATTTTTTTAATTTATGAAATCAAATCAGAATCTACATTTAAATTCTCTTTTTTCTTTATAAGCATAGATATATATTCACATAAACACACAAAATTAAATACACATGACAAAATGAAAAACATTCGTTAAGAGTATACTCTTTGTATTTGACAACAAAGTATTTTTATTGTATATGAGTAAGTTCATATTGAAGAAAGAGAATTCGAAAGAAGGCATCAGGACAAACTGAATGTGTATTTATTGTTCTTTTATATTTTAGATTTAAATTTAATGTAATTCAAGAATTTAGCCAACCAAATTTAACATCATTTTTGAGTTAAAAAAGCATTTTTGGCGAATGGACCTCTAGGGAGTGACATTCATTTTAAATGTACTCCTAAGTTGGACAGCAAGCACACTATTTTGTCCTTCCCAAACAGATTCCTGCCTTTGTAACTTCATTTATCTTTATTTTCAAAACTGCCTCTTATTAAAGTGTATTTTGCTAAGCCTTCATGCTTTGAAAGCATTTATGCCCTGTAAACATAAAGCAGCAATTTGCTGCTTTCATTCTGCCAAGTGAAATTGAATTTTAAATATGAAGCTATGTTGTGTATGTTTTTTTAAGGAAAAAAACTCCCTCAAATTGACCTCCTACTTGAGTTCATTTTGTTTGATCTACTCAATCTCAAGGAGATTTTGCCATTAATTATAAGCTAGAATGAGTATTTTCAAGGGCATGATATTGTGTATTTATGACAACGGAACTAACTGGAACTTATTAATCATACCCACTGTCCTTTGTTAGAATTCCTAGGATAGAGTGCCTGTTTTTGCAGTACCACTTTACCTCACTATCTAAAAACTAAGTTGTCTCTAAGTTGCCCAGCTATATTTCACAGCATTTCTGCAAGGATTGTTCATCAAATACTTTAACATATAACTGTTACTATTTTAACTTGATTAAGTTTTTCCTAAATGACTAAGGATGATTTCAATGTTCATGAATGTAAAACTGGTTGTAATGCCCCCTGATTCTTTCTATCTTGGAAGACAAAATGTCCAGCCCGTGACTTGTACAAAATAAGCTTTCTATTGTTATATTCTGAGGTTACCAAGCCACATGAATATGACTTTCTTAATCATTGGATTTAAAGTAACATGAGAACCACCAGAAGTTTTGAATCACAACTACAAGTGAATTTTATAATATTTTAGGTTTAAATATCATTAACTCAAGGTCAGTTTTTTTGTTTTTTTTTTTCCCCATTTATTTATTTTATTGCATTTTACATTTTGGGGTACATGTGAAGAACATGCAAAATTGTCAAGGTCAGTTTTAAGAAATTCTTCCACGTATGCAGTTGAGTCATGTAAACAAGGAGAGTTTAACATCATGAAAAATTATCTTCCTACTGTTCACACTTTATAGGCAACATTAATTTTATAAGTTATTTCTCCTACCCAGGATGCCAGAGAGAAAGGAAATTGACTGAAAATCTCACCAAAACTGAATATAATAAAGTTAGTCAATAAACTATTAAGAAAATAGCACCTTCAGCAAAAATTCATCAGGAATACACCTTGATGTTTACAAGTATTATTTGTTGCAGTGAGGGACAATATATAGCATGGGGAAAATGTGTTTCTCAGTAAAAGACGTTAGAGCAAAACTTGTTCAGTATTTGGACTTTGGTTAGGTAATTTGTGGGAGTGCCTGAGGAAGCAGAAATTTGCTTGAAATTGAATGCTGACATTAATTAGGGGCAATTCTATCATTCAGTATCTCAATGAATCTTACCTATAAGAAAGGGAGCCTGGAATGAAGAAAAAACTGTATTCACTGCAGAATTCACAATCATCACTCACGTTAGCCAAGAGAGGACATTTTGTGAAATATATTTGTTTTCTTTTTATATTTATCAACATTTCAGAATGTCCTTATCCAAACTTAGTATTCTGCAAGATGGTTTATGCCCAACTGAAGAACAAAATGGTCAGCTTGTAATGAATAACACTGACATTTAGGTGGAAGCATCAGATCAGTTTCAGATATCAGAGGCTACTGTTATCTTTCTTATTAAGAAGTCTTCAATTTCTATGACTATGCTGTGAGAACAACTAAGAAGGGTTATGTCATCTGCCTCCACAAGTTGTCATTGTGGTTGCTGTTGGCTGGACGCAAGTCACAGCAACAGGAGATTTTATCACTTTCATTTCCATTACTTTATTTATTGCAGTAGGTCCTTGTTTGTTTTCTCTTCATTGGCAATTATTTTTTCTTTAGAAGAGTAATTTTTCACCTTCCCACTTTATATGGAATACATTTGTGTGTTGAATACTTAGAAAATATAAGCAATAAGTAATAAAAATGACTTCTAATTCCATTATGTGGATAATTAATATTTTCACTTGCATGTTCCCAGTGCCCATGCATAAATACACACACACCCCTCCATGCATTTATATATCTCTATAGGTAAAAAAAATTGACCAAATTAATGTTCTTATATATACCTCAAAAAGGTCTAAAAACTGAAATCATAGAATATTCAACTAGTGGCTCAAAGCTTAGTCGTGCCCCAACTACAGAAATTTTAAGCTTGGTTTGAAAACAGATGCTTTAGAAAAAAAATAATTCCTACACAGGATGGGCTTGTAACTGATTTCATTCTTCCATGTATGTATGACTGTATATAAATTTTCATTAATGTATAACCTATAAAAGTGAAAGCATGTTAACTAGGTGAACATGCCCATGTAATCACCATTTAAATAAAGACACAATGCAGTGTGAGCCCAGGAATCTTCTTTTTCATAAATTTTTAAATTTAAAATTTATGTGGATATACAGTAGGTGTATATATTAATGAGGTATATGAGATACTTTGATACAAGCATGCAATGCACAGTAATCACATCATGGTAAATGGAGTATCCATCCCCTCAAACATTTTTTCTTTGTGTTAAAAGCAATCCAATTACACTCTGATTTTTGGTTCTTATGATGGTGCTTTATTGTATGTTGTATTAGAATGTTTCCACTCCGCTGATAAAAAGACATATCCTCTACTGGGCAATTTACAAAAGAAAGAAGTTTAATTGGACTTTCAGTTCCACATGGCTGGGAAGGCCTCAAATTCATGGCGGAAGGCAAAGAGGCACAAGTTACACCTTAGGTGGATGATGGCAGGAAAAAATAGAGAGCTTGTGCAGAGAAACTCCCATTTGTAAAATCATCAGAACTTGTTAGACCCATTTACTATCATGAGAACAGCACGGGAAAAATCCAACCTCATGATTCAGTAATCTCCTACTGGGTCCCTCCCATAATACATGGAAATTATGTTATCTACAAGATGATATTTGTGTGGGGACACAGTACCAAAATGTTATTCTGCCCCTGTCAAGTCTTGTATCTTCACATTTCAAATCCAATCATGTCTTCCCAACATTCCCCAAAGACTCAACTTATTTCAGCATTAACTCAAAAATCCACAGTCCAAAGTCTCAACCAAGACAAGGAAAGTCCCTTCTCCCTATGAGCCTACAAAATCAAAAGCAAGTTAATTACTTCCTAGATACAATGAGGGTACAGGCATTGGGTAAATACAGGCATTCCAAACAGGAGAAACTGACCCAAACAAAGGGGATACAGACCACATGCAAGTTCAAAATCCAGCAGGGCAGTCAAGTCTTAAAGCTCTAAAAATGATCTCATCTGACTCCATGTCTCATATCAAGGTCACGCTGATGCAAGAGGTGGGTTCCCATAATCTTGGGTAACTCTGCCCCTGTGGTTTTGCAGGGTGCAGCCTCCTTCCTGGCTGCCTTCACAGGCTGGCATTGCGTTTCTGTGACTTTTCCAACCACATAGTGTAAGCTGGCAGTGGGTCTACCATTCTGGGGTCTCAAGGACTGCAGTCCTCTTCCCACAGCTCCACTAGGCAGTATCCCAGTAGGGACTCTTTGTGGGGGCTCCCACCTCTTATTTGCCTTCTGCACTGCCCTGGCAGAGGTTCTCCATGATAATTCTGCCCCTACAGCAAAATTCTGCCTGGGCATCCAGGCGTTTCCATTCAACTGAAATCTAGGCGGAGGTTCCCAAACCTCAGTTCTTGACTTCTGCACCCTCTCAGGCTCAACACCATGTGGAAGCTGCCAAGGCTTGGGGCTTGCACCTTTTGAAGCCACGGCCCAAGTTCTAACTTGGTCTGTTTCAGCCACAGCTGGAGTGACTGGAACACAGGGCACCAAATCCCTAGGCAGCACACAGCACTGGGACCCTGGGCCTGGCCAAAGAAACCAGTTTTTCCTCCTAGGCTTCCAGGCCTGTGATGGGAGAGACTGCCAGGATGACCTCTGACATGCCCTGGAGATAATTTCCCCATTTTCCCCATTTTCTTGGGGATTAACATTCAGCTCCTCATTACTTATGAATATTTCTGCAGCTGGCTTGAATTTCTCCTCAGAAAATGAAAGAATCACTTTTGTTCTATTTCCCAGCAAGTTCCTCATTTCCATCTGAGACTACTGCAGCTTGGACTTTATTGTCCATATTGCTATCAGCATTTTGGGCAAAGTCGTTCAACAAGTTTCTAGGAAGTTCCAAACTTTACCACATTTTCCTGTCTTCTGAGCCCTCCAGACTGTTTCAACCTCTCTGCCTCTTACCCAGTCCCAAAATTGCTTTGATATTTCTGGGTATCTTTTCACCAGCACCCCACTCTACTGGTATGAATTTACTGTATTAGTCCATTTTCACACTGCTAATTAAGATATACCCAAGACTGGGCAATTTCCAAAAAAAAAAAAAAAAAAAGAAGTAATGGTTTAATTGACTTTCCGTTCCACGTGATTGGAGAGGCCTCACAATCATGGTGGAAGGCAAGGAGGAGCAAGTCACATCTTATATGGACGGTCGCAGGCAATAAAAAGAGAGCTTATGTAGAAAAACTCCCATTTTTACAACCATGAGATCTGTGAAACACATTCACTATCACAATTACGGAATGAGAAAGACCCACTCCCATGATTCACTCATCTCCCACCGGGTCCCTCCTACAACACGTGGGAATTATGGGAGCTACAAGATGAGATTTGGGTGGAGACACAGAGCCAAACATATCATATATAATATAAAATATCATATGTAGTTAGTTGTTTAAATTTGGTATTCCTTCAGGGTGGACTATGAGTGGAAGTTTCCATTTGGCCCTCTTGCTCCCAGCTTCTCCAGGAGTCCTCTTTGTGCTTCTTCCTAAGCCCTGTATTGCAACCTTCTCACTCTTCCACAAAGATAACCCTAATCTAATTTTTAATGCAGTATAGTTATTTTTCATGCCTTTAACTTCATATAAATGTAGTTATGCATCATGATTTACTTTGTGTTTGGCTGCTTTCACTCAATATCATGCTCCTAAATTCATTTACTTTCTTTTGCGTAATAGTGGTTCATTCATTTTCAAGGAAACTACTAGCCCACTGTATAAATATTTTACAGGATTTATATTCATTCTACTCTTGATTAACATTTGAGCAGTTTCCGATTTTAGACTACTACAAATAAAGATGCTACTAAGATTTCAGTGCAAGTTATTTGGTGCACATATGCATGTAATCTATTCATATATTCCTTTGCATGAGTTTGCCTGGTTGAAGAATATATGTATACCATATTTATCTATAGTCAATATTCATTGACAGTAGAGCTTACAAATTAGCAAATCATCTTTCAAAAATGATTGCACCAATTTACATTTACAGCGGTTAGTAAGAGTTTTAGCTTCTCCATATCATTGCCAATATTTGTTAGTCTTTTTATCTATTTTCCCACTTGATGATGCATTTTCACTCAATGGTATTCTCAGAGCAACAAATGTTATTAGTTTAAAAATGATTGAATTGATTTTTTATTTGTTGAAAAGTGTTTTTGATCTATTAAAGACATATTTGCTTAATCTGAGGGTAGGAAGCTAATCTGTGATGCTATTTTTAGAAGGTATGATATTGTCTATCATATGTTAATGTAAAAGCCACTGGAATTTATTTGGGATTGTGTTCATTTTAGTTAGATCTCAAGACTCATAATTTTACCTAGTCATCCAATTAAGATAGAAGTATTTATTGATCATTACTCATTATACACAGGCATTAAAATATCACATGTACCCCATAAATATTTATAAATATTGTGAAGCAATAAATAAACCTGTTCCTAGTCCCCATTTTGGACTACAGAATTTCAGAATTCTGAGACATCTGGCCTATGCAATGTGATTTTTCAACTCCCCCATGGTATTCCAATATCCAGCCAGGGCTGAAAACCAGCCTGCATGTAAGCTTGATGAAAGAAGATACTTTTGTCTATTTCTGTGTTGTTCACAGCTCTATATCCAAATGCCTAAAGCAGTCCCTAACACCCGGTAAATGCTTAATAAACATTCGTTGAGTGAAATTAAGAAGCATTGAAGATTATCCATTACTACTCTTTACAATGCTATGTGCAATATTTATAAACTGTCCATAGATGTGTGGGTAAGTTCTATAACTCTGTTATATAAAAATTTATTTTTTAATGGTACCTCAATATGTTAATTAAAATACCTTATAATAATTCTGTTAGTATTAGTTCTCCATTTTTTTTTTAAGATCATCTTTATTATTTTCCCTTTTCTGGTATGTAGAAAGGCAATTAATTCCGCTGCTAAAATACTTTTCAATTGTAAAAGATGATTTGTAGATTAACTTGGATGTTTTATTGTCAATATATTAACTTTGAATAATAGGTTTTTTGTGTGTATTGGTCAATCATTAAACTTTTATTTTCTTGTTATCTTTTGTGACAAACCAGACCTTTAGTACTCTAATAAATAAAACTGATGATTGCAGGAAGCTTTGTCTTGTTCTTAATTTCAGAAAAGGGGAGGATTTTTTTAATTCTTCACTGTTAACTATGATGTTAATTGTTTCCATCTGTGGTTGTTTTCTTTCTAACTTAATGACGTCCTTCAATAATTGATTGCATTTATATCAATCTTCTGGTAAAAATTTCACCCTGTCTTTGTAGTTTTCCTTCACTTTTGAAAAGCCCTTTTCATGAACATAGAATTCTAGTTTGTCAATTATTTTCTTTCATCACTTTGAAGATGTCATTATTCTGGTTTTTTCCTTTATTTTTCTTTGACTACTTTAAAAAATTTCTTTTACTTTTTGGTTGCAAGCTTGATTTTATTTATGTTTTTCTTGCTTAAGGTTTATAGCAAATCTTGAAACTGTGGCTTTATGTCTCTTGTTAGTTTTAGAAAATGCTCAGCTATTATCGCATATATATATATTTCTGCCTCATTCCACTCTGCTCACTTTTTTGGAGTCTAAGTACATATATTTTAGATTTTTTTATGCCTTGTCCTATACATCTTTTTCTTTTCTCTACATTTAGCTTAATTTCCGTTAATATTTTCTTTAGTGTACACAGTTTTCTATGATCTTTTAATTTGTTAATAAACTCTTTCATACAGCTAAGTCTCCAATTAAATTTATTTTGCCCCTAATTTTAATTTCTATATTTGTAAGTTCCAGATTTTCTATTTCATTTTCTATCATTATCAATGTTCTGTATGTTCTGTCTTTATATTCAACTTTTTGAATAATAATCACAATTATTTTAATCCTCATCCTCATGTATATTAACCTTAATAACAGTATCCTTTAAATCTGTTTCTATTATCTGCTTATTCAAGATTTTGGTAAAATTTTGCATTTTTGCATTCTTTTTCCATGGAAAATATGTATTTAAAAACATAAAAATTAAAGCTTTGATGATTTTTTTTTAAGACAAGATCTCACTCTGTCACCCAGGCTGGAGTGCAGTGGCATGATCTCAGCTCATTGCAACTTCCGCCTCCCAAGATCAAGTTATTTTCGTGCCTCAGCCTCCTGAGCAGCTGGGATAACAGGCATGTGTTATCATACCTGGCTAATTTTTGTATTTTTAGTAGAGATGGGGTTTCACCATGTGGGCCAGGCTGGTTTTGAACTCCTGACTCCAAGTGATCCACCCACCTCAGTTTCCCAGGGTTCTGGAATTACAAGCATGAGCCACCACTCTCAGCCAATTTTTATCTTCTTCCAGTGTCTAGTACTTTTATTTTGAATCAGCACATGTCTAAAGACATCAGAACCAAATGTGGGGTCAATTCTCTGCATTTCCTTTATCTTTTTAAATATGCCATCTTTGATATCTCTTTCACGCATTTGAAACTCTCCTGTGTCTTGAATTTTTTTTTTTCAAATTTTCCACCTTCCATAGTCATTTTCAGTGATAATTTAGCCTGAAAAAAACTATTCTATAATTGCTTCAAGGAGAAATCTCTTTAATTTCTTTTTACTTTCTTCCTCCATAATTTTCAGTTTCAACAGATTCTATAATTGGTAAAATTTTATATGTTCTTCCATTATACTAAAAAGAGCAGAAACCAGTCACTTCTCATAAATTTCCACAAAAAATGTCGACACCTAAAACTGATTTTGCATGCAGTGTTTACTGGGGTCCAGAGCTGTAGAGGTGATGAAGTGATGGGTGCAAAAGCACCACTTGCATCCACTTAAATTATTTCCTATACATCCAAGTGCCTGTACTATAAGCCCAAAGATCTGTATAAAATAGTTATATAAAGAACAAGTATTTTCTGGAAAGAAGAATTTATGAAAATTCTAATAAAAATAGCCCATGACACCAAGAACCAGTAAAAGGACAAACTTAATTAAGAAAGCAATCAACTGATGCCAGTACAAGGATATTTTATATGTCAGGATATACTGACAAGTACTTTAAAGCAGTCATCATAAAAATGCTTCGAAAAGCAATTTTATATTCTTTTGAAACAAAGAATTAGAAATCTTGGCAAATAAATGTTTTAAGAATAAACCAAATGGAAATTATAACACTGAAAAATAAAATGACCAAAGTGAAAACTGGACAGATAGACCCAATAGTAGACTGGAGAAGACAGGGTATAGACTCAGCGGCATCAAGGACATATTAAATCAGGAACCTGTGCTACTTTTAAGTTTGGTAAAACCTTTTAAGGAACAAGAGATAAATGACACATTTCCAACAGGGGAATGCCAATTTGAATTACCACCAATTTCTAATTTCAAATCACAGAAAACAAAAGAAATGGAACAACTTTCAAGTGTTGAAAGAAAACACCTGTTTATCTATGAAATACACACATGCACATTTACATGTGTATTGGAGAGATATATACACAATATTCATTCTATCAGAATCCTGGAATAAGAAGAGAAAAAAAGTAGGGTAAATAAAGTATCCAAATAAATAATAGTTGAATCTTTGCCAAAACTGGTGAGACAAATGAAACTATTCAAGAAGCTAAAGAATCCCAAATAAGGTAAACCCAAAGAAATCTATGTCAACACACATAATAATTAATCTTCTCAAAACTAAAGACAAAGCAAACCAACTTAAAAGTAGCAAGAGTTAAAGGACACATTGCCAACAGGGGAATGCCAATTTGAATTACAGTATATTTCAAATCTGAAATCAGAGGAAATAGAAGAAAGGGACACATCACTTTTCAAATGCTGAAAGAAAATACCTATGTACATTTCATGTGCATATCTGTTAAGATAAATATACTGTATTAGTCTGTTTTTATACTGCTATGAAGAACTGCCTGAGACTGTGTGATTTATAAAGAAAAGAAGTTCAATTGACTCATAGTTTAGCATGGCTGGGGAGGCCTCGGGAAAATTACAATCATGGTGGAAGGTGAAGGGGAAGCAAGGCACCTTCTTCAGAAGGTGGTAGGAAGGAGAAGTGCCAAAGGAAGGGGAAAGGGCCCCTTTTAAAACAATCAGATCTCATGAGAACTCACTATCATGAGAACTGCATGAGGGAAACCACTCCCATGATTATTACCTCCACCTGCTCTCTCCCTTGACACATGAGGATTCTGGGGATTATGGGGACTACAATTCTTAATGAGATTTGGGTGGGGACACAAAATCTAACCACATCAGACATATCTGGCAAGATAAATATATCTATAAATATGTTTCATCTTAAATATATGTGTGTATATTTAAGATGAAACATTTATTCATATATATATGAATAAATTACATATTTATTCACACACACACATAAATATATTGAGATGGAGTCTCACTCTGTGTCCCAGACTGGAGTAGAGTGGTGCCATCTCGGCTCAATGAAAACCTCCATCTCCCAGGTTCAAGCAATTCTCCTGCCTCAGCCTCTCATTTAGATGGGATTACAGGTGCCTGCCACTCCGCACCTGGCTAATTTTTGTAGTTTAGTAGAGATGGCGTTTCACCATCTTGGCCAGGCTGGTCTTGAAATCCTGACCTCATGATCCACCTGCATCAGCCTCCCAAAGTGATGGGATACAGGTTTGAGCCACCGCGCCCGGCCAAATAAAAAATTTTTATCTGGTGTAACTATCTTTTATGAATGAAGGGAGATAAAGACATTTTCAGATTGAGGAAATGAAAATAATTTGCCTCTAGTATATCTACCATTAAAGAGTGGTCAAACAAATTTCATCAAAAGTAAATAAAATGATTTATAAAAAGAATAATGGAGCATCAAAATGAAGAACAATGATAAGAGCAAAAGATGAGGACATACAATAGATTATCTTTATTCTCATGAATTTTATACATTATGTTTGATGATTGAAACAAAAATGATAATATTATCTGACACTCAAGGCAATTATATTTAAAAGAGGATAGGGTAGAGTGAGCTTAAGTAAAATCAAATTTCCAAACTTCTATTGATACCAGTAGATTAAGATAAGCCACAAAGTATTTTGTGACTAGTGACTACTAATTAAAGCACACTGAAAAACCCTATAAATCACTGAAGATAAAATTCTAAAAAATGTTCACACAATCCACAGAAAAGAAATGAGGAATAGAGGAATAAAAAACAGAAGAGGCCAGGTGTGGTGGCTCACACCTGTAATCCCAGCACTTTGGGAGGATGATTCTCCCATTGTTCTTCATTTTAGGGTGAATCATGAGGTCATGAGATTGAGAAAATCTTTGCTAACACAATGAAAACCCGTCTCTACTAAAAATATAAAAAATTAGCTGATGTGGCATGCACCTGTAGTCCCAGCTGCTTGGGAGGCTGAGGCAGGAGAATCACTTAAAACCAGGTGGCGGAGGTTGCAATGAGCCAATATCATGCCACTGCACACCAGCCTGGTGACAGAGTGAGAGGATGTCTCAAAAAAATAAATATAAATAATAAAATGACAGAACTTGTAATAACAAAAACCTGAAAATAACCCAGTTGCCCTTAAATGAATGATATAATCTATAACATATCTATACCATTAAGAACTTTTCAGCAACCAAAAATAACCAATGATTAATACATAGAAGAACTTTGGTTGATCTGACAAGTGCTAAGTAAAAACACACCAATCCCAAAAGATTAAACATTGCCTATGAATTCATTTACATAGAATTATTGAAATGACAAAATTATAGAGTAGAAAATGGTTTAGTTTTGCCATAGATTAGAACTTGGGAGGGTGGGCAGGGTGGTATGGTAATAAAAGTCCAGCACAACAGGTCCTGTGGTTATGGAACTATTCTGTATGTTGACTCGGTGATGAACACATAAATCTACACACAATATACAATTTCATAGACGTAAATACACACACAAGTGAATAAAAGTAGACCTCAGGAAATCTGAGTAAGAGTTGCAGACTGCATCAATATTAACACCTGGTTGTAACATAGTTCTATAGTTCTGTAAAATGTTACCATTAGAGGAAACTGAGTAAATGGTACACAGCATTTCTCTGTGTTACGTGTTACAACTCCACGTGAATGCACAATTATCTCAAATTAAAAGTTCTCTTAAATAATGAAAAAATTATCTATTTTAAAAGAATGTTAGCTACCTAAGTGATTATTTTGTTTTATACCTAGATGAGTACTTTTGCCTTAAATTATTTTTGCCTTTTGTCCAGCAAAGAATTGTGCTATTTTTGTAAGCTCTGAATCAAATCAATCATTTAAAGTAGTTATCCGATCAAACCAAATATAAACAATAGATTTTTCTGTATAATAGATCAATGTCACCTTGATCCTCTTATTTCTTGTCACCAAAATGGAGAAAAGTTGAGTGAACTGTAAACTTAATGATTACAAGGTCCTACATTTGAAGATTCTTGGCTCTAGAAAAGTGAGGAAAAAATAAGGAAAAAATAAAAATAAAATAAAAAATAAAATCTAAACTTCTTTTGGTAGATCGTATTATTGTTCAAAATATCCAGTCTTCCTTCATACATCTTGCTACATAAGAAGTATATATTTTAGATCACAGAATTGAGACTGGGTTATCAGAATTGCTTTGTGAAATAAAATGTGAGTAAAAAAGAGCCTGTAACATGTGCCAATGAGAAAAATTAACAGCCAACTCATCTTCTGCTATGTCTCTCATTTCCCCCTGCCATCACCCTTAGTTTCAGAGTAGAGAAAATGTACAGTTGATCCAAGACAGATCTGCCATAGCAGAGATTAATAAACATTTTATTGCTAACTATTGGAATTTGAGGACATTACCTTGTTTTAGACCAATGTTAAGCCTAAGCTGACTGATAATTTTTATTTTGAGTGCTATGTCCAAGCACTTGTATGGAAACTAAATATTAATTCAGGCTCATGAATTCATGCATGTAGCTGGAGGATGCCTGCTCCACATAAATACATTTTCCAGGGAAGTTGATTTCAGTTTCTATAAACAAAATAATTAATTCAAATTGCATTTATTATGGAAATAATTATAATGTGTTTATTAATAACCACCTTTTCCAATATTGTAATTTCTTACAGTTTTTGATAAGGCATTGCCAAAAAAAACTTTATTCATTAATATTAATTGAGTAAAAATACTTGAGTCTACCTTGGAGTTTTTTTTTTTTTTTTTTTTATACTTTCCCCTCTACTAGTTGTCCTTTCTTTCACTGTCACCAAGTGCCATCTCTGACAGCATCTTTATTTCTTCTCTTTGCACTCTCTGGGTTTTTGCTGTTGTTGTTGTTGTGTCTAACCAACTATGAACTGGGGGACCAGTAAAACATAAAGGTGATGATTGAAGTCAATAATTATTTAATTTGTGAAAACTCTAATAGTTCATTTCTCCTATGCCTGAGTTCTTGGTTATGGTCCAGATTTCGAAATTACTCCAGTTTCTTAAAACATTATCATATTTGATAGGGATTTGCATGTAAAATATTAACATATTATAAAAACATAATTAGTATAATTTTTTATTTGTATGATTTATTTCCATATATGCACAAGGAAATAAAAAATGTCTGAATCTACATGTGCAATCAATGGACATATTAAGAAATCTTGAAATTTGAGATCAATTTCTTGAGGAGTAGGATCATTTTTTTTTCTATTTCCATAGAAAAATGATCATATTTCAATATAAATGATCCATATTCACCTTACAAATATAATTCAATAAAGGAAGTGGACATACAAAGTGTAAGGTTAAAAGTGGAGGTTTAATAGGCAAAAGAAAGAGAAAAGTTTTCTCTCCTGCAGAGTGAGGTGCTCACAAATGGGTCTTCTGGCTCCATGGTGAAATGCATGAGGTTTTATAGATGAGCATGAGGAGGTGGTGTCTGATTTACATAGGAGACAAGATATTGGTCAGATCAGGTGTGCCATTTGCATGGTGTGCAAAGAAGATGGCCACTCCACTGTAATCTTTTATTATGCAAATGGGTTATCTACCTGGCTGGCACCGTGTTGTTTGCTTCTTTACAAATGGTTGACAAAGAATAGGGAAGATGGAGACTCCATCTTGAACAAGCCTGGCTCACATGTAGCCTTTTCCTATTGGTACAGCTGCTGGCTTTTCTATGTCTGTCTGCAGCTTGATTTTTCAGGCTGCTCTTTGTTAGAAAAGAAATAATTTGGGGACTGCTTTTTATTAAAAGGGAAACTTTGGCAAGGAATCTCTTATACTCATTAACTGCCTAAATAATTTTCTTCTAGCTCCAATATCTTATTTTCTTTAGTTTTCAGTTACTTTGATTCTAATTCATATTTTTCTCTCTCACTCTGACACACTTTCCACAATCCCATGGGTTTACTGTAGCATGTCTTCAATTCATTCACAATACCTCTCTTCAAACTCTGGGGTCCAATAATTTCTTAGTAACAATATTTACTTTGATACATATTTATGTTGTTATCTAACAAAGCTAAACAATAAATTTGATAATTAACACTTTCATGAGGACATCAAAAAGAGAAGATGGAAGACTGAAAATTAGTTTCCCTTGTGCAAGCTTTCAAAGAATGGTGACGCTTTCAACTATTTGACAAGGTTTAATTCAATAGCACGTTCATGATTCTTAAATCTAAGTTGAAAGATAAGACCAAAGCATTTGTGTGAGTTTTTAGGAGAAAAAAATGGCAAGGACATTGAGTCATGTGTGCAGCAGTGTTCTATAAAGTGTAAATGTTGCACAAAGGTATTATTAGAACCCATAAATATCTTTTGACAAAAACCATAATTTAGTGATGGAAAGGTGAAGGCAATAAAGTAGCTAATGTTGCAAACATTGCTGTATTTTTGAATTGTCTTTATGTATTGTCATAAATTCTGATTTGCACATGAAGTTTCTCATCCTTCCTCCATAATTCTTCTGCTCTGGAGTCACTTTGCAATAATCAAACTACCTAGGATTTTTCCCAATATCTCATCAACATTTACTCAGTTTTAAGGCTCTTCCCAGGAACAGACTAATGAAGAAGCTTTCAATTGTTAGAAATGGGCTCAATGTTTTGGATTGTAAATAATAGAAAAAAACTACCCTACCCACATTAGGGTAGTTCAGTGGAAGAGAGATTTTTGAGATCTGTGAAAGTGCATCTTTCCTTTCAACTCACTGAATTTTTTTGATATAAAAAATATGTATTTAGTACTTTAAAAATCACAACAAATTGCACATTAACAAACTTACAATACTGGACATCACCAAATCTAGAAAAATATCATTATGTTTAAGATTAATGACTTGGCCGATATACCTCTGTGATATGGTTTTTGTATATATTTTGGCTTTATACCCTGATTTCCTCTTCATACAAAAATGATTTTGTCACATTATGCTTTACACAGTTAATAGCTATTTCAGTCTTTTCACTAGCAAAGTTGATCAAAATTTGTTTTGTTATTGATAGTTTGCTATTGATAGAAGAATTGCTCTCTGGTCTACAATGCATTATTCAGAAAGTCACTTTTTTGAGTTTGTTGTCAAATTTGAAGAAATCTCTATCAAATTTCCCTCACATTTGAAAGCTAAGATGTGGGAGGATTTTTCACATTCTGCTTCTGCATCCATACATTTCAAACCCCATTACCCATTTACATCCATGCTGGGCTCTGAAGTGTACATTTATTTGGTGATATAATTTCTTTCCCTCTACCTTTGTGTCACACTACTGAATGGACCAGCAGACTGTAAGTCTTCAAGCAGTAAAAATAGATGTCACTATTACAATGAGCTTTAATGCTCAGGAGCCACATAACTTTATTCCACTTAACTAACTCAATTCCACTTAGCTAACTCAATTTCCCTTTGCCTAGATCCCTAAAATACCCCCAAATCCTCCAATTCTTCAAGACAAGAGGAGAATTATGACAAAGGGGAAGTTGTAATGTAAAGTGGCAGTAGTTTTGTCTTAGTTTGGGCTGCAATAACAAAGGATCATAGACTGGGTTGCTCATATATATATATATATGAGATTTTTTCTTCCACAGCTCTGGAGGTCAGAAATCCAAGATAAGGGTGTCCATGTTGTCTGGTGTTGGTGAGAACTCTCATCCAGTTTCAGACTACCACCCTTTCTTTGTATCCTTACCTGGCAGACAAAGGGTGAGAGAGCTCCTTGGGTTCCTTTATATAAGAATACTCATCTTATTCATGAAGGCTTCACACTCATGACTTAATTACCTCCCAAAGGTCTCACCTCAGAATACCATCATTTTTGGGGTTAGGATTTTAACATAAGAATTATGCAAAACCCAAACATTCAATCGTGTGCAATCTTTTGAGATTAAAATATCTTAATTTTGAAACTTTTATGAAACCATAAGATCATGTGAATATGTTCTAGGGCTCCTGTTATGATGTTGGAAAGGGCCAAAGTTTAGTTTTTTGGAATCTGCCTTTGGGTGTATGTTGAGACACTGCTTCAAGAGGAGCGTTCGCAAATCTGAGCACATCTGTAGAAAACATGTAACATAGGATGATGAAGGGTCAGGACACTTTGTTATATGAGAAGCAGTAAAGGGACATACAAAAATCTTGGAAAAGAGATAATTCAAGTGAGTCACAAACTTGTCTTTACTGTTTTGAATCCTGTAAGGCAGAATTATTTTGTCTTAATATAAGGAATCACTTTCTAATGTTAGATCAGTTTCAACATGATAATATAATTGACTAGCTTGTGACATACTCAGCACAGTGAAATTTTATAAGACAAGCTAACTAGTTTTATCTTTTTTCTCTGACAATTTTAAAGTAAATAACTTCTACTTTTTTCAATTTTTAAATTGATCTTTAAAAATATATGTCTTACCATTACGAAAACTATAATTAACATCTATGTTGCTCACAACAAAAGGAACATTCTTCTGCAATAGGAATAATGAAACCTCATTTTATTTTGTTTATGAATTATTTTGCTGTCTTTCCCTTTTCTACTCTTACCTAGTTTTGCTTGGAATTAGGAATGGACATTCTCTGCCTTGGGCTTCTATGATCATCAAAGATTTGGCCTTTCATATTTACTACATTCATCCATCACATTTGTGCCAATGTAACAAAAAAATAGCCTGTCATGGTGAGATCATGAAGAATAGAAATATGCAGGGAAATATGATGCTATATAGTACAATTTTCCCAGGCATAATGTAAAGAAAGTTGCTACCTAAGCACAGTCTAAAAGCCTTATTAATGGTTTAGATATTTCAAAATATATTACATCCAGGTAGAAAAGATGAGTTCCTATTGAACTGTCCCTGGAGTTTAAAAAAAAGAAAAAATCCATCTTCTTGAGCAAAGGCACAAATTCTTTATCCACTTCAGTATGAACTCTGAATTATATTCTTTGTGTGACAAACTTGTAGAATATGTAAAACTTTGATAAATATTAATAAAATTTAGAGAAGCAAAAGACTAAGTTAAACATTAAAATTTTTGTTGAAGGCAAAATTACTTATAAATTAAACAGTTTGTTTAATTACTTATAAGTTAAACAAATAGTTTATAAGCTCTATAACTTTAATTTATAAATTAATATAAATTTTTAAACTTTTATAAATTATAAATTTAAATCCCAAGAGTTGCAATAGGCTCTTAAAATTTGTTTTGAGGAACTATAACATTCAGCAAAAGTGCAAATTATATACGTACATATCAGAAAATTTTCATGGGTGATTCGATAGATAGTTTAGATAGATAACATCAGTGTATAAATCAAGAAGCAGAGTATTATCCACTTTAACTTCCTGGTGTCCATTGATTAGTTCTGACTTTTTCTACAAGTCTCAAAAGAGTCACACTTTATGAATTCTTTTGTGCCTGATTTCTTTTACTGAATCTTGTTTATCAGAGCCATCCGTGTCATGTGTGGTATTAGGTTTTCAAATTGTTGTATAGAGACCATCCTGTGACTCATAAGTGATCACATTTTGTCTTGAAAAATAATGCTCTTTTTATATATTTAAATAAAAATAATGTTCTTTTTATATACTTAAATAAAAATAAGATTTTTCCAATCAGAGAGCTGATTTGTACAATACTGATAATTCTGTAATGGCTCTGGCAGAAACATAACTTTGTAGATATGAACATGAGTTTGAGGTAAGTATGTTTATGTTGGGTTTGGGGAGACAGAGAAGGTGGCACACAGCAGCCTTTATGCATTTATCTCCCCCACTCAAGGCATTAAAAAGGATAATATATCCTGAGTGATAAGCAATAGTATATATTTTATAATATATCAACAAGACAGCTTTAACTACACTCATTTCTGTTTACTAAACAAAGCTTAATAAAATGCAAAGGGAGAATAAAACAATTATTGATTTATACTGACATCAACACAATTCACTATTTTATATTTAGTAGCAAATTATTTTTGGAACACTTCAAAGTTGATCATCATGTTATTAAATTATGTATTAAGACAACTCAATTATATTTTAGTATATCCAAAATAAGTTAAAAGCTAGCAAAATAAAATGCTTAAGTGTCATGAATATCTAGAACAAGTATCTATACATTAATGAAAAGATGTTTCATATTATCTTCAGATAAAGTGAGACAACATCCTGGATAAAGTTATATGACAAATAATACAAGGATAATTTATTGTGTGTGTCATTACATGCTTGGTTTGATGTAGTCCCACTTGTTTATTTTTGCTTTTGTTGTCTGTGCTTTTGGTGTCATATCAAAAAGATCATCACCATGGCCAATGGTCAAAGGGTTTTTCCCCAGTATGTTTTCTTCTAGGAATTTTACAGTTTCAGTTCTAACCTTTAATCCTATTTTAGTGAATAATGTAAGTGACACAAGATAGAGATCCAATTTCATATTTTTGCATATAGATATCCAGTATTTCCAACACCATTTACTAAAGACACCATTCCTTCCCTGCTGGGTATTCTTGGAGCATTGTCAAATGTTAGTTGACTACGTCTGTTTTAATTTCTGGGCTCTCACTTCTGTTCCATTGGTCTATGTAACTGTTTTTATGCCAATACGATACCATTTTGATTACTATAGTTTTGCTATGTAGTTTGAGATAAAGAATTGTGATGCATTTAGCTTTGTTCTTTCTCATGACTGCTTTGGCAACTGGAGTTTTAGGGGGGTTCTATATGAATTTTAGAAATGATCCTTTTATTTCTTTGAGAAATGCCATTGGAATTTTGACAGGGATTCCATTGAATCTATAGATTGCTTTGTATAGTATGAACTTTTTTTTTTTTTTTTTTTGAGACAGAGTCTTGCTCTTTCTCCAGGCTAGAGTGCAGTGGCCAGATCACTCACAGCAACCTACGCCTCCTGGATTCAAGCGATTCTCCTGCCTCAGCCTCCTGAGTAGCTAGGATTACAGGCACATGCCACCACTCCCAGCTAACTTTTGTATTTTTAGTACAGACAGGGTTTCACCATGTTGGCCAGGATGGTCTCGATATACTTGACCTCTTGATCCACCCACCTGGGTCTCCCAAAGTGCTGGGATTAAAGGCATGAGTTACTGTTCCCAGCCAGTATGGACATTTTAACAGTATTAATCTTTCTAACCCATAAATACAGGATGCCTTTCCATTTACTGCTATCTACTTTAGTTTCTTTCAAGTATGTTTTATAGTTTTCAGTATAAAAATCTTTCACCTCTTTGGTTAAATTTTTCATGCTATTGTAAATAAGATTTACTTTAAATTTCATTTTTGGAGAGTTAGTTGTTAGTTTATAGAATTGCAACTGATCTTTGAATGTTGATTTTTTATTCTGCACCTTTACTGAATTTATTTATTCGATCTAACAGTTTTATTTTTTTGTGAAATCTCTCAAGTTTTCTGTACCTAAGATTATGTCACCTGCAAACAGGTAATTTTATTTCTTCCTTTCTGATTTGGTTTTTTGTTTCTTTTCCTTGTCTATTTTTCTAGCCACAACTTCCTATATTATTTTCAATAGAAGTAGAAAGAAAATCTTGAAGGCAGTCAGAAAAAAATGGCACATTTCATGCATGGTTATAAATATATGAATTGTAGTAAGCTACTTGTGTTAGTAAGAGTTCTCCAGAGAAACAGACCAATAGCATACATATGGAGATTTATTATGAAGAATTGGCTCACTATGAAGGCTGAGATATCTTGCCATCTGCTGTCTGTGAGCTGATGACCCAGGAAAACCAATGTTGTAATTCCAGTCTGAGTCTAGAGGTCTGAGAACTAAGGGAGTTGATGGAGTGAATTCCAGTCTAAAGGCTAGCTCAAACAGGCAGGCAGGGAGGAAAGGGATAAATTCATCTTTCCACTGCATCTTCCTTCTATTGGCACTCTTAATAAATTGGACGATGTCCACAAACATTGGGAGGGCTATCTAATTTATTTACTTCACTGATATTAAATGGTAATATTATCCATAAACATCCTCATAGACACACCAAAAATAATGTTTAGATGGGCACCCCACAGTGCATTCAAGATGATCTATAAAATTTAGCAATCATAAATCTACCCCTTGTCAACTTGGTACCTATAAATTCTTTAAATTATGCCTAACCGCTAAATAAAAACAATACTTAGGTCATTCCAATTAAAGTAATACAGCTATCCTGCAAATAAACAAAAGTGAACTAATTCCTTCCTCAGAAGCAGGAATTAAAGTTCTTGAACAATGTTTACTCTTCTACTTTATATTCTTTGACTTAAATATTAGGATATGAAATTAACAATGCTTTATTACGATATAAAGTCAATATATCTTATGCCACAAAAGGGAATAAGAGACAGAAGAAAACAAAGATATTTGCTTTATATATGTATGCACACACACAGAGACACAGAAAAGTATTCTTAACAAAATGATGAGAAAATACTCATGACAATTATAGTGCTCATTTCCATAACTGGTCAAATGTCTCGCATTTATAACTGCCTTATTCTGTTGCCCACTCTGTACTTCCTTTTTCCTCAGTGTGCAACTCAGCTGGTCACTGATCTTTACCTGGTGTGATAACCCAAACTTTCATTCCTAAAGGGTCTGAGCCATTACTAGCCCTTCCTGGATTGGTTGTTGGAGTTTTCCATTAACATTAATCACAGCACATCATAATACTAAGAGACAATCTAAGGGATCTCCTATACTCCAGACATACATACTTTTCCTTATCTCCAATGTGGATTAGTAGTCTAATTTCTTCTTGAGAGTCAGGATCAATCACCACAGCCAGCACCATCACTCCCTAATTTGCCTGCTGCTTCAGGGGCATGAGGAGCCCAAGGTGGCTGGGTGGAAGACTTAACTTCCAGTTCAATGGAAACAACATTGCATCTTCTGGTGGAAGCATTTCTCCTTCTATAATCAACACATTTGAGCCAGCAGAGCATAAACTTGTGGAAACAGGAGGCAAAAATTTTGCTAGGGTGTCACTAGTGGGGTAATAGTGTGGGTTACTAATATCATTTCCATCTCTTGATTCTTGGACCTGTGAAACCTGGCTATGGTAAAAACAGGAGCATATACAGCCCTTTGGAGAATCATTCCCCAGCCTGGCAAAGTATTGCCAACTAGCTGGCATTAACTAACTCTTCACAAGACCATTCCACTATCTATCAAACCAGCTGCTTCAGAATGGTGTAATTTCAATCTGAGTAGAAAGGTCTGAGAACAGGGAGCAGATTGTGTGAATTCCAGTCCAAGGACAGGAGAAGACTGATATCCCAGCTAAAGCAGACACAATGCAGACACAAACAAGCCTGTTGTATGCAGGATCTCAAAGGACTGGATAATGCCCACTCACATTGGGGAACATGATAAAACCAGTGAATTCAATAAGCATGGGTCCACTGCTGCACTACAAACAATGATGCATGGAATACCAAGACAGTGGATAAGGCAGGCATTCTGTAAGTCCACAGATGGTAGTCTTGGCAGAAATGTTGTGTGTAGAGAAGCCAAATACATTTCCAGAGTAACTGTCTATTTCAGTAAAAACAAAATGCTTCTCCTTCCATGATGGAAGTGGTTCAATGTAATCAACCTGCCACCAGGTAGCTGGCTGATGATCCCAAAGAATGGTGCTATTTTGAGGACTCAGTGTTGCTCTCTGCTGCTGGCAGATTGTGCACTCCTCGATGGCCATAGCCAGATCTGCCTTGATGAGTGGAAGTTCATGTTGTTATGCCTATGCATAGCCTGTATCTCTGTCACTACGACTTTGTTCATAAGCCCCTTGAATGATAACAGGGGCTGGGGGAACAGGCTGTTATCCATAGGATGAGTCATTTTATCTATTTCATTACTAAATTTTTCTCTTTTAAGCCACTCTTTGGTAAGCATTCACATGTACACAGATATCTTTGTTTTTTGCTTATTTAGAGAGGTCTGTCATATACCTCTTTTCCAAATTTCTTTATCACCACTTTTCCAATCCAGTTCTTTGTAAGTCCTTGTTATCCAGCCAACCATTAGTCGTGACCCATGAAGCAAAATATATTTATGTGTCTGGCCATTTATCTTTCTAAAAAAAAAGGAACAACCAAGTGTACTGCTCAAAGTTTTGCTCACTGAGAGGATTATCATTCACCACCATCCTTCATCCACTCAGATAAGTCTATGTATATACCACTTCCCCAAATTTCTTTGTCATTAATTTTTTAGTTTTTAATTTCACTAGCTTTAAAGGTTTAAGAGGTTATTGGTTACATGGATGCATTTTATAGTGGTGAAATCTGTGATTTTAGTCCACCCAAGTAGCATACATTGTACACAATAGGCAGTTTTTCATTCCTACTGCCCTTCCTACTTCCCATTTTCTGAGTCTCCAGTGTCCATTATACCATTCTGTATGCTTTTGCAAATCCATAGCTTAGCTCCCACTTATAACTAAGAACATGCAGTACTTGGTTTTCAACTTCACTTTGAATAATGCCCCCAGTTACATTGAAGTTCCTGCAAACGACATTATTCATTCTTTTTTATGGCTGAGTAGTATTCCTTGTTTTTATATATTATCACATTTTCTTTACCTAGTCATGGGTTGATGGGCACTTAGGTTAAATCTGTATCTTTGCAGTTGTGAATTGTGCTGCAATAAACATGAGCATGCAGGTCTCTTTTTCACATAGTGATTTCTTTTCCTTTGATATAGTGAATTCTTTTTTAGTAGTGGGATTGCTCGATCAAATGGTACATCTACTTTTAGTTCCTGGAGAAATCTCCATACTATTTTCCACGGAGGTTGTGCTAGTTCACATTCCTACTAGCAATGTATAAGTGTTTCTTTTTCTCCATATCCACACCAAAATCTATAGTTCATTTACTTTTTAATTATGGTCTATGGCCATTCTGGCTGGAGTAAAGTAGAATCTCACTGTGGTTTTAATTTGCATTTCTCTGATGATTAGTGCTGCTGAGCATTTTTCATGTTTGTTGGTCATTTATATATGAGAAATATCTTTTTGAGAAATGTCTATTCATTTCATTTGCACACTATTTAATGGTTTTATTAGAGATATTTTTCTTTTTGGTTTATTTGGGTTCCTTGTAGATTTTGGATATAAGACCTTTGCTGGATACATAACTTTAAGTATTTTCTCTCATGTTGCAGGTTGTGTGTTTACTCATAATTATTTCTTTTGCTGTGCAGGAGCTTTTTAGTTTCACTAGGTCTAATTTATTTATTTTTAGTTTTGTTTTAATTACATTTTTGGGGGGGGAGATCATAAATTATTTGCCTCAGCCAAGCCCCAGAGAGTATTTTCTTGGTTTTCTTCTAGAATTTTTATGGTTTCAGGTCTTTACTTTTTAAATCTTTGATCTATCTTCTGTTAATTTTTATATATAATGAGAGATAGGGATCCAGTTTCATCCAGCTAACCATTTTTCCCAGGACCATTTATCTAATTGGTTGTTTTTCCCCCAATTTATATCTTTTTATGCTTTGTGGAAGATCAGTTGGTCATATTTTGCCTTATTTTGGGGTTCTCTATTCTGTTCCATTGGTCTAGATATCTATTTTTATATTAGTACCATTATGTTTTGGTTACTATAGCCTTGTAGTATAAATTGAAGTCAGGTAATATGATGCCTCCAGATTTGTTATTTTTGCTTAGTATTGCTTTGGCTACCTGGGCTTCTTTTTAGCTTCATATAAATTTTTTTATGAGTTGTTAGATATGGTTTGCCTGCATTTTGTGATGGTTTTTGCATCTATGTTCATGAGTTTTTTTCTTTTTTTAATTTTTTTTCCTGTTGTGTCTTTTCCTGGATTTATCAGGGTGATACTGACTTTGTAAAATGAGTTAAGAAGGGTTTCTCCTTTTCATTTTTCTGAAATAGTTTCAGTAGATTGGTACCAATTCTTGTTGAATCTCTGGTAGAATTTGACTGTGACTCCATCTGACCCTGGGCTTTTTGTGGCAGTTTTTAAAATTCATGATTCAATTTCACCACTTGTTATGGGTCTGTTTAGGATTTATATTGCTTCCTGATTCAAGTTAAGGTTGTATGTTTCAGAAATTTAACGATTTTCCCTATATTTTCTAGTTTGTGTGCACAGAAGAGTATATAGTACTCTGCAATAACCTTCTGTATTTTTGTGATATCAGTTGTAATGCCTCCATTTTTATTTCTAATTAAGGTTATTTAATCTTTCTTCTTTTCTTGGTTAATCTAGCTAGTGATTTATCAATTTTGTTTATCTTTTCAAAGACCCAACTTCTTGTTTCATTGATCTTTTGTAGTTTTTGTTGTTTCAATTTTATTTAGTTCTTCTCTGATCTTTGTTATTGCTTTTCTTCTTCTAGCTTTGTGTTTGATTTGCTCTTGTTTCTCTAGTTCCTCTATTTGTGGTCTCAGTTTGTTAATTTGTGATCTTTCAGACTTTTTGGTGTTTAGTGCTATAAACTTTTCTCTTAGCACTGCTTTTGCTGTATCCCAAAGGTTTCAGTAACTTCTATCATTGTTGCTCATTTCCAAAAATTTTTAAATTTTCATTTTGATTTCATTGTTAACCCAAAAATCATTCAGGAGCAGATTGCTTCATTTCCATTTATTTGTATAGTTTTCAGGATTCTTTTTGTAGTTCATTTCTGTTTTAACTCCATAAAAGTCTAAGGAGATAATACTTGATATGATTTTGAATTTTAAAAATCTATTGAGACTTGGTTTCTGGCCTATTATATAGTCTATCTTGGAGAATGTTCCATGTGCTGATGATAAGAATGTATATTCTAATTTCCTTGGTTAAAATATTCTAATTTCCTTGGTTGAAATGATCTGTTAGGTCCATTTGTTTCAGAGTGCAGTTTAAATGTAGTGTTTCTTTGTTGCTTTTCTGCCTCAATAACTTGTTTAGTGCTGTCAGTGGAGTGTTGAAGTCCCTCATTATTATTGTGTTGTTGTCTATTTCTGTTCTTAAGTCTAGTAGTAATTGCTTTATACATCTGGAAGCTTCAGAGTTAGGTGCATATATATTTAAGATTGTTATATTTTATTGTTGAATTGATCCTTTTATCATTACATAGTAATGTTCTTTGTCCTTTTTCTAAAGTTTTTCCTTTAAAGTAGGCTTTATATAATGTAAGAATAGTTACTCTTGCTCACATTTGCCTTCCATTTGAACGAAATATCTTTTTTTACCCCTTTACCTTGAATCTATAAGACTATATTAGACATATCTACTGAAGACAACAAATACTTGGTTTGTAATTTCTTATCCATTCTGTCAACCTATATCTTTTAGGTGGAGCTTTTGATCAGTTACTTTCAATGTTAATATTGAGATATAAGGTACTGTTTCAGTTGTTATCTAGTGACTTTTTTTTTTCTCATTGTGTTACTGTTTTATAAGCTCTGTGAATTTTATGCTTTCAGATGTATCTGTTCTGTGCATATCAACCTTTAGTTTCAGTTTTAATTTTTTTTTCAGCATTTCTTGTAGGGCTGGCCTAATATTGACAAATACTCAGTATTTGCTTGCCTGAGAAAGACTTTACTTCTCTTTCATTTATGAAATTTAGTTTTGCTAGAAACAAAATTCTTGGTTTACATTTGTTCTTTTTAAAGGGACTAAAAATAGGATCCCAATCTCTTCTCACCTGTAAGGTTTCTGTTGAGAAGTCTGGTGTTCGTTGGACAGGTTTTCCTTTACCTGATGCTTGTGTCTCGCTGTTAAAATTCTTTCCTTCACATTGATGTTAGACAGGCTGATGACTATGTGTCTCAGTGATGCCTTTTGGCAATAAATCTTCCAGGAGGCATTTAGGTTCTTGAATCTGGGTAACTAAATCTCTAGCAAGACCAGGGAAGTTTTCCTCAATTATTCCTTAATAGGTTTTGCAAACTTTTTGCTTTTTCTTCCATAGAAACACCTATAATTCTTAAATTTGGCCATTTTACATGATCCCATATTTCTTGAACACTATGTTTATTTCTTTTTTTTTTATTCTTATCTTATTGATTGGGTTAATGTGAAAGCGTTGTCTTAGAGCTCTGAAATTCTTTCTCCTATTCAGTCTTATCTACTGCTAAAACTTTCCACTTCAATTTGCAGTTCTGATAGGTTTTTCTTTAAAATATCCATCTCTTTAGAAAAATTTTCATACGAATACTTGGTTTTTAAAAAATATTTCCTTAGTTGTTTCGTTGTTTTTTATCTTTCTTTTGGATCTCCTAGAGTAACTTAGTAATTGATCTTTTGAATTCTTTATCTGGTATTTCAAATATTTTATCTTGGTTTGAATATACTTCTGGAGAGTTAGTGTGATCTTTCAGGGGTGTTGTAGGATCTTATTTTATTCATATTGCCAGAATTACTTTTCTGGTTCCTTTTCATTTGGGTAGACTGTTTCTTCAAATTATTTTTGAAGTTATTTTTTATTTGACTGGATTTTATTTTTTAATTATTTTTCTCTTTGAGGATGTGGCCTTAATGTTTATAGTTTATTGTAACCTAGATTTGGCTTTGAGTACTTTCAGTGGTGAAGGCTATGTATGCATTCCTTGGTTATAAAGAATCTTTGTGTGATGGTTTTCTCAGATGCTTGTTGTTGTAGTAATATTCTGGGTGTGTGAATAAGTTCACTGTCTTGTGGAAAGTTTTCTACTTAGTTATGGCTTTTTTACAGGCTTCTCCCTGCTGCTTCTTTCAAAGGACTTTGTGAATAATTTTTAAATCATGTTCCTTTTAAGCCCCTGCTCATCTTGCCAAACCATTGACTACAGTGCATAAATTGATACATAATCACACATGTGGCCATTTCTCTTTCCAAGGAAAGTGCACAACAAGCTCTGCAATGCCCAAAGTTCTGCCTATTGAGAAAATTTATTTTTACAACTGTACTTCAGGAATGATCCAGAAAATTACTGCAGTACTTCAGGTGTCCACTTTTGAGTGGTGAACTGTATATTATGCAGAACTGATTATAAACCAGGCCTGATATCCTCTGCCTATGTTAATCGATTGCTGCGGACTCATCATGAAGTTAAAGTTGCAGGCTGGGAGAGAGAAGGCTGTGTAGCAAGAGTGGGGATTATCAACTTTTGGGCCACCAATTCACTTAACTTACACGTACCATTTTATGGCCTGTTCAAGCCTTATCATATCTATACTACTCCCCTTCTGTGATGAGTATTGCTGTGCATGCCCTTTTCTGTGGCTTGATGGGTCGGTTAACACCCAGTTCATGATAAATAACTCAGGTCACACAGTAACTTGGTGATCCATAAGTATGAGTCTCTACTAAGGTTCTTTAGAAAGCCAAGAGATGTTCCCCAAAAGGAGAGTAGTTACCTGTTAACAGGGCTTTGCTCCAAAATCATCAGAGCCTGTACTTTTATTCACCTATCCAATTCCTGTCTGCAACTGACACTTCATGCACCATTGTATCTGCTAAATCATATGGCCAAAGTGGCAGAGCAGGTTGCATAGAAACTCAGACCTATTGAAGACTTTTTTCTTGTTCTAGACCTTACTCAAATTTAGCAGCTTCTTGGGTGACTAAATGGGTTGGAGTAACACTCCCAAATTAAAATTATGTTCCTTTTCAAATCCAAAAAGGCCCACTAGGCCTTGTAACTTTTTCTTGGTTGTAGATGGGGCTAGATGCAACAACTTATCCTCCACCTTAGATGGAATATTTCAATATGCCACACACCACTATAGTCCTGAAAATTTCACTGAGTTAGAAGTTTTCTGAATTTTAGTTAGATTTATTTCCTACCCTGTGACAGGCCAATGTTTTATGAATAAGTCTAGAGTAGTTATTACTTCTTGCTCACTAGGTCCAGTCAGCACAATATAATCAATGCAATGAACCAAGGGGACATGTTACAAAAGGGGAAGGTGATCAAGAATCCTGTAAGCAAAATGATGGCAAAGGGCTAGAGAGTTGATAAAATTGTGAGATAGGACACTGAATGTGTACTTTGGCCTTGCCAGCTAAAAGCAAACAGTTTCTGGTGGCCTTATGAATAGGTATAGAGAAAAAGTCATTTGCCACATCAATGACTGCACACCAGGTACCAAGGGATGTGTTTATTTGCTCAAGCAATGAAACCCCATCTGGTAGAGCAAATGCAACTGGAGTCACTAGGCAATTAATCTTATGTTAATTCACCATCATTCTCCAAGAGCCATCTGTCTTCTGCATAGGCCAAATTGAAGGGTTGAATGGGGAATGGGATAGGAGTCATCAACCTTGCCTTTTTCAAGTCTTTGATAGTGGCATTAATTTTTGAAATTCTTCTAGAAATGAAATATCGCATTTTGATTTACTATTTTTCTAAGTAGAAGTGGTTCTAATGGCTTTCACTTGGTCTTTCCTAGTATAATAATTATCATTCCACAGGTCAGGAATGTGACACAGATTTATTGCACACTGGTTATAAACTTTTCTGAGTGTGATGAAACAGAACACACTCATATATAACAAGTTACGTAATGTGAATTTATTACTTTCAAATAGGCAGTAAGGAACAAAAGAAACCTAAGATTTATTGTGAGCTATTCCCCCAAGGCTCAAGAAGCCTGTGACAGGGGGTGGGTGGGGGGAAGATGGAGTCTTAACTGCACGTACCACACTTGCACCCAAAAAGGCAGTCCATCCTGGGTTATATACCTCAATGGCCACATGACACACTGGGTTAAAGATTTGAAGAGTATCCTGCTTCCAGGATAGAAAAGAACAAAATCTGGGCTTTTCTAGCTAGTTCCTCCCTAGCTCTACTATATTCCCTAGAAATGACAGAAATAAGGCCTGAGCTGTTTTAAGCATTATCTTTCTATCTCAGAATATTTCATTCCCAGAATATTCTACGGTCATTCTTGAGTACTACAAACAAGAAAGGCAGAGAGAATTGAGTAGTTCCAAAGTCATCCAGAGAACTGTTCTGCAAAGTAACCCGTGTGGGGATTATGCCAGCTGTATTATGCTTATTCTAATTATGCATTCCTGAATTGAAGAAATAACCACAGACGAGTTTGAGGACCTCATGGACCTGCTGTCAGAAGTACCTGAGCTAAAATTCCGTTAATCAACTGACCTCCACAAGACCTATTCTGATTGATGGGCCACAGTATTGTTTTGGTTGTCCTGGAATTACTGACCATTAAGAGCAAATGTCCAGAATGTCCTCAAAAGTTCTGATTATTTCTTTTTTTCCCCATTATACAGTTACCTGGGAAAAGGCAATATGTTCTTTCAGGGAAGGTTGAGAGAAATAGTAGTATACATTTTTGGTAATGTATTGGGGAACTTCCTAAGGGGTGCTGAACCCCCCTTTATTCTGGGGATTTAGTTTACATAAACTGGCTCAAGTCTTGGAATACATTGAGGAGCCATGATCCTATGTTGTGATCTGAATGTGCTTCCCAATATTAATGGGTTCCAACTTAATTCCCATTGTGGTGACATTAAGAGATAGGGCCTTTGGGAAGTGATTAAGTTATGAGGGATCCTCCCTCATTGAACGAATTAGTGCCTTATAAAAAAGGCTCAAGATTGAAGGGAGCACTCTCTTGCTCTTTCACTCTCCATCCTGTAAGGACACAGTATTGTCCCCTCAAGAGGATGCAACAACAAGGTGCAATCTTGTAAGTCAAGACCAGGCCCTCAACAGACACCAATTTCTTTGGTGCCTTCATCTTAGGCTTCTCTGCCTCCAGAACTGTGAGAAATAAATTCCTGTTGTTTATAAATTACCCCATTTGTGGTATTCTGTCATAGCAGCACAAAGGGACCAAGACATTCTGTTTTAATTATTTAGGTCAGATTTTTGTTTACTTGACCTAGAACTTTTCTGCTCATAGCGATAAAGCAAGAATTTAGCACACTTCCTATCTATTTCACTTCTAGGAATAACCATGACCAAATAGGTCACGTTCGGGAGAGACCTAGGCCTGTGTAAGTCAGACTATTCAGATTGTTGCTCTGACTGTACAAATCTGACATTTCCAATTTATTCCCTGTAGGCCACATTTTAGTTCATGTTTCAACTAATCAACTTAACCAATGGTTAGAACCCTTTGTAACTCCATGAACTGCAACACTGAACACAGACTCCCCACTTAGTGAGCCCATGAAAATAAATTCATCGTTATCCAACTTTTGTTTCTTGCACCACTATTCCTAACATTTAGTATCCATTTCAACATATGCCCTCTGGTTTTTGAGAGCATAAATTAAAAACATGAAGTAGCTTTTTGTAGCAAAATTCACTTCCTAATAGGTCACATATTGTACCTTATCTTTACGGGTCTGCTGGGAGTTGAGTAAAGTCATAGGTTTAGAAGTAAAGGGGGTGGTAGGTGGGTGTGTGTCCTGAAGAGAATCAGCAGTCTTGTATGGTAAGTGCCTCTAGGAGGCCATGGTAGTTTCCTCAGTCAGTGTAGGGTTAATCTCTTCATGCTGAGATGGGAAGGCTGATACTGCAGAGGATAAAAAGGAGCTATCACTCACTGGGGATATGCAAGCCACTTCTATTGGGATTGGGGAGGCAATACCTCTTGTAAGTGAGGAGGTCACTTTCTCTTGGGGTAGGGATACCTCTTCTATTGGCAAAGAAGACTCATTAGTATTTAGGTGTTCAATGCCTATAGTTTCATTGGGGTCTTCTCTTGTATCTTCACCCCAGTTTATAGGATCCCATTCTCTCCCAGTCAATGACCTCACTTTAACAAGAGACATTTTATAAGGCTGGAAGTTTGACTTGTGTCATAATTCAGATCATCTTAGTCATCTTATTTTTAACAATTTCAGCCCTGTGACTGAAAAGATTTATCTTCATAAATCAAGATAAGATAAAAAGAGTTTTCATATTAAAAGAAAAAACAGAGTAAATTTATCAGTAGCAGACCTGTGTTGGCCAAAGGCCAAAGGGATTTGTTTAATCTGAGGGGAAGTGAAACCAAATTTCAATGCATATCCACAAGAAGGAATGAAAGAACAAAACTGATAAGTATATGTGTAAATACAAAAGACTAACCTTTCTGGTCTTAATTTCTCTAAAAACACATATATATATGAACTAATTTTTCATAAAAATATGGTAGTTTTTAATGTAAGTAGAAGGAATATATACAAAAAGAATAGTGCAAAGAATGAGGAAAAAATGAAACTATAGTGTTGCAAGATTATTATAGTTCATTTAAAAATACAATGTTAATTAGATTGCTATGAGTTAAATTAATTCACAGTAATCCCTAAAGCAATCACCGGAATGATAATGCAAAGAAGCATAGCTAAATGACAACTGGGAAATCTAACTCAGTATTGCCAAAATGTCTCTCCTCATCATGTATAAGCAGAAAAAGGAATCCAGGCAAGTTAGGGGGATTTTTCAAATCCTGGAGGTAACTTCATACTTCCAAGTATGGGTAAATGGTTTTTAAGGTGTTATAAATTCAGGCACAATGATAAATAGAAATTTTTCTAGTTTCTGGGATTTAGGATGTACAGCCTCTAAATTAGAATCAGAACATGTATATTCCTTCAAACAACTTTATGCTACAAAATAATGAAAAGGTTAAACTGGCCTAGTTCAATAACAGTAACTTATTACAAAAAACAAATTTGATTCTATTTTAATGTGTTTCATAGATAATGAAAATTAGTGAAAAGCACCACATAAGAATCAGGGCAAAATAATTAGATTCTGCAATGATTATATATGAATATATGCCTCTTGGATGTGTACAGAGCCTGGGTGGAGACAACTGAACCAGGCTAATGCTGATCCAGTAACAGGAATCCAATGAAGGTGAATATGATACTGTAACATTTCATTGGCATTCCACATTTTTAATATATGAGATACTATTTTACGGTTGGTTTAATTTTCAAATCATGGTTGAAAAATTTTAATGAGATAGTGACTAATTAGTATTTAATTTTATGATATACAATTATAAAAAGATAAGTCAGATATTGATCTGTTGGCAATTAACTTTAGGTGGATATTTTATATGCATATTTCAAAATATGTTTAATATTCTTTAATATTCTCATTTTATCCCTTTGATGTAAACTTTATAATAATACATGAAATAACTGAGGGATATAGAGTCATTATTTCTATTTTATTCTAGTCATGCACACTTATTCATCCTTTTTAAGAAATAAATTTCAGCACAAACAGAAAAGGCAATTATATAATTCCCTAAGAATAATAAAATTATATATCTATTGTCTATATTCCTTGCATAATGATATAATAACAAATAACTAAAGCAATTATTCTTCTTCAAAATTCTCTGTAAAAGTGTAATCTATTGAGTCTCTTTAAAACCCAAAAAATACACCAAAAAGTAAAGAGCATCAACATAATGAAGAATTTACATCAACTAATGGGCAAAACAGCCAGCTAGCATCAAATGGCAGTATTAAACTCATATATATTATTATTCATCTTAAATTTAAATTGACTAAATCCCCCAATCAAAAGACACAGCCAAAACCCATTGATATGCTGCATCCAGACACATCTCACATGCAAGGATACACAAAGACTCAAAACAAAGGGATGGAGAAATATTTACCAACAAAATGGAGAGCAAAAATAAATAAATAAATAAAAAGCAGGAGTTGCAATTCTTGCCTCTGATCAAATAGACTTTGAAGTAACAAAGATCAAAAGAGGCAAAGAAGGACATTACATAATGGTAAAAGGATCAATGCAACAAGAGGAGCTAATGATCTTAAATATATATGCACCCAATACAGGAGCACCCAGATACATAAGACTTATAAAAAGACTTAGACCCCCACACAATAATAGTGGGAGACTTTAACATCAATATTAGACAGATCAATGAGACAGAAAATTAACAAGGATATCCAGGACTTGAACTCAGGTCTGGAACAACTAAACTTAATAAACATTTATAGAACTCTCCACTTCAAATACACAAAATATACACTCTTATCAGTACTACATCACACCTACTCTAAAAATGAAGTAAATCATTCCTCAATAATTGTATAGCATTTCACAGGTTTAAATGAAATATTGGTTGGCTGCTTGTTTGTTATTTTCTTCCCTCATTTCTTCCTGTCTCCATTATTAAGCACAATTATTGGCATAAAAGAGGTTTTCAATACCCATTTTTAGACTGTATTCTAGCCTGGGCAATAAAGCAATACTCCTGTTCTCTCTCCCTCTTTCTCTTCCTCTTTCTTCCTCTCCTTCATTCTTTTTTTTTTCTTTTTTTAAAAAAATAAAAATAAAAATAAATAAAACCCGATAGAAAATTTCAAAAATTTTCTTGAATTTCTTCTCATAAATTAGTAAAAATGTATATCTCTAGGGAGGAAAATTAGATATCTGGGAGACAGTAATGATAGGAAAATGTTCTTTCAGTTGTGTAGTTTTTGGTGCCTTTCTAATTTTATAACATGAGCATGTATATTACAATTCAAACAATTAGAAATTGATCAATTCTGAAAAAATTATAGTTTATTTCCATAATAAACTAGGTCCAAAGTGTAGTTGTACCAGTCAGTTACAGAGGAAGACAGAGGGATTCCTTGAGACAGGTAGAACATGATAAAATGTGATAGAATAAAAAGGAGCCAGAAATACGGTAAGAAGCCAGGAAGGAGGTAGAAGGGAAGTTCTGAGATTTTCACAGTTGTGATGATGTTTTATAAGTAGGGCAATCTATTTATTCCATGTGAGTCAGTTCCCTGTGTTCCTTTCCCCTTTGCCTAAATTGTATGTGACAGTAAGTTTTCTTTTCTTTTTTTTTTTTTTTTCAGATGGAGTCTTGCTATGTCACACTCAGGCTGGAGTCCAGTGGCATAGTGGCACAATCTCGGCTCATTGCAACCTTCACCTCCTGGATTCAAACAATTCTCTTGCGTCAGCCTCCTGAATAGCTGGGACTACAGGCATGTGCATTGATGCCCAGCTAATTTTTGTATTTTTGGTAGAAATGGGGTTTCACCATGTTGGCTAGGTTGGTCTTGAACTCCCAACCTCAGGTGATCCACCCTTGGCCTCTCTAAATGCTGGAATTAGATGCATGAGCCACTGTGCCCAGCCCCAATAGTAATTTTCTAAATGCAAACATTACAACTTCCATCTAAAGTGGCTTCAGCCAAAAAAAATTATTGAGGTTACTTCCCAGATACGGCTTAGTCTACCTTTCACCACTGTTACCTCTCACTTGATTAGTCTTTCATGGATCAGGCAATCAGAGGTGGAATGTTATGCTTGGCATAGGTGAGCCCACATGACTGTCCTGGGATCTTGTAATGGAGTGAGATTCACTGAAGGATATTGCCTGAAAATTGAAGATGCAACATCTGGATATTATTTTTCCCAAAAGAGAAGGGGATGTGTGAAAGGCTGGGAGAGAAAAAAAATCAAAAATCTACTACGGATAGCTGACTTGTATAAAGATGTGTTTGAGTTACCCATAGGGAGCATGGGTTTGCTCCACATCGGGTTAATGTACAAAAAAGGGAAGGGATGTATGTAAGCATCAAAAAAAGAGAAGTGGATAACTTAACAATAGCAGAAAACCGTAACGAGAAAAATCCAGAGGAAGTACAACTCCCGGAGGAAAAAGTCCCAAGGATTTGGAACACAACATTATACCGTGTACACAACATTTTCTTACATTACTAAACATCACAGGACTGCATATTCTCAGCAATCCAGAAGACATAATTAAAAGATTCATGAGATCCACAGCTATAATAAAAATGAACTCAGGGATTCTACATTGGTTTAACATTCTTTGGGGGAATATTTGCATTTAACTTTTGAAGATGTTGTTTGGCTTTACTGGAATAAAAGTGGATATGTGCAATTTGCATCAGGCAAATACATCACAGAACCTGAGCAAAAGAGAGAGATACAAGTTTACACAGTCTTCTCCCAAGAGGCAGTCTATATAGGCGAGCATTCTGATGAGTAAAACTCATTTTATATACAGAAAACATATATTAAGTTTAGAGTCCAAGAAATTGACTTTATATTTAGAGTAATCTTTATATTTTTCCTATTCTTCTCAAAATGCTCTCCAATAGTTTCATTCCTATAGGTTTTATAGAAAATGAATTAATAGTAATTGGATTACTTCAATAGAGAAGGTTTCTTTCTTTATCAAGAAAGCAAATGTTTGGTGAAAGTCATGGCAATTTTATTAAACACTGAAAACTAGGAGTAAGGAAGGATTATTAGATGCTGTTCATAAGTGGAATCCTAGCATTTTATACTTGCTCTCTGCAGCAGTTCATCATTGATTGTCATTTCCTGGACTTAGTTTCTACAAATTTGCAGAATCGGGCTGCACAGTTAAAAGCACTCAGGCCACACACTGTTGGCTTCTCATCAGCTACAATACTTATTTGCTAGCTGTTGTCCTTTGACAGGTCCCTCTATTATATTTTGAGCCTCAATCTCCTGTCTTTCCAGATGGCAACTGCACTGATTTTAAACATTATATAGGTTGTGCAGTGGTATTACATAGTGCTTAAAAAATTAGAATAATTTCAGATTTACAGAGAACGTGTGAAAATAGTGCAGAGTGCCCATGTATTGCACAACCAGTTCCTCCTATTATTAGCAATTTACATTCATTAGTAGTACACAATTGCCACAATTAATGAGCAAATGTTGATACATGATTTTTAATTAAAAAGTCCACAGTTTATTCAGATTTTCTTAGTTTGTTTCTAACCTTTTTCCACTCCAGGATCCCCTCCTAGGATACAGCATTATATTAGTGGTCATGTCTTTCTTGGCTACTGTTTGAAATTCAAATTCATAGCTATAGCCCCATGCAGATGTTGTCAGGATTTGGTTTTAGACTTTGTTTCAATAGGTCTTGAATGAAACTTAGCCTAGGGAGGTGTTTACTTCTATGGCTTTCGTGGTACCTCAGCTGGATGTTCAAATGTTAATAAGGCATTAATAACATTTCTCCACTTTATTGAGGCCAAATTTCCAAAGTGAATCAGTGTTGTTTAATTTCATGCATCTGTGTTCGATTCTGAACCTTGTCAAAACAATTCTCTCGTAAGCCTCAGGTAGTCACACGCTGATAACAGGAAGCTCAGCTCTTAGCCATGGACTCCCAGCTAGTCCCAGATGGACTCCACTATGAAACTCCATCCCAGGCCTTTCTTTGTTACCAGTTCAGGTTTTAGTTCTTTGGTATTTGTTGCTGTTGCTGTTGTTGTTGTTTGGCATCTTAAAAGGGACTGCATGATCTGTTGGATTTTAACTCAATGAGTCATAATTGGGAAATTATCCCCAGGTAGAGAATTATTGAAATCAGTAGGAAAATCTTGAGCTTTTCTTCTTTCAGGACTTGCAGTGCTGAACATATTTTTTGAAGGCCTAAAATTATAGGTCATCTATCTTATTAAATTTTATAGGGTTTTTTTGATTGGAGGCTTATGTTACCACAATATAAATATTATTGCTAAAGTTTCAGTTCTTCAAGATTTTTAAAAATACTTTTATTTTCATCTGAAATATATATTAATATATAATTTACTCTAGAAAATTATATATGTCTATACATATATATACACACGTACATATATACAAACATACCCATATATACATATATACACAAAATTTGGTTTTGTTATGATGAACAGAAAAAAAATCATTTGCTACACTTATCTAGGTAACAATCACAATTACTACTTTATAGAGAAGGTTATATTCTTCATTCAGGAAAAAATAATTTTAATATGAATTTATGTAATCTAGTTATATATGTGCTTTTTATAGCAGTTAGCATGGGCTGACTGCAGAGTGGCTTGGACTCCCAATGATCTATGCAATTTGTGGGAGGGACTAGGGTGACTTCAAATCTAGACTTAACAGTTGTGGTTTGCCTCCCCTGTGATCCCAGGATGAACATGGCACAAGTGCCTTAGTGTGTAAATGAACTTTTTATTATACCAAGTGTGTAATAAAACCTGAAAAAGTAATTAGGACTATTGGGGGATCCTTAGAAAATAATTCAGCCAAAATGCCATGCTCGGGTGCAAATGAAATAAATCATATTACTCATTAAAACAGTGTGTCACCGCTGTTCTCACTTATAAATGGGAGCTGAATGATGAGAACCCATGGACACATGGTGGGGCACAACACACACTGGGGACTGTCTGAGGAGGGGTAGCAGGAAGGAGAGCATCAGGAAGAATAGCTAATGGATGCTGGGCTTAATACCAAGGTGATGGGATGATCTGTGCAGCACACCGTCATAGCACACATTTACCTACGTAACAAACCTTCACATCCTGCACCTGTACCTCAGAACAGAATAAAAGTCGACGGAAAAAATAAAACAAAATAGTGTGTCAGATGTACACAGTCTTAAGTGGCAAACCAAGGTACATGATATACAAAGATATTTTCAGTGAAAGGATTTTATTTATTTGTTTGTTTGTTTATTTATAAGATGGAATCTTGCTCTGTCACCAGGCTGGAGTACAGTGGTGCAATCTCCACTCACTGCAAACCATGCATCCCTGGTTCAAGCGATTCTCCTGCCTCAGTCTCCTGAGTACCTGGAACTTACAGGCTCAGGCACCATGCCCAGTTAATTTTTATATTTTTAGTAGAGAGTATTTTCTCTCAGTTCTCTAATTGCTTATTCATTTACATTTTCTTTAATAAACATAAAGCAAAGTATATTTTTGTTGTTTGTCCAAAGATTTATATATAACATAAAGAGCACATTTTCCTTTAATAGAAAAACCTCTAGGCTTGAGCAAATTTAACAAGTCTCTTTGGCTAAGTCTACATTTCCATGTAGATCACTTTAAAATAAATGTTTTTATGGACCCAATTTACTGTGACTTATGCATGTGTGCCCTCTATACCTGGGACTATGACATCTAGCTTACTTGTCACTTAAAGAATCTTGCAGACTTTGTAGCAAATTGGCCCCATTGAAAGTTATATAGATCATTTTGATTCAGCTGCAAACATAGTCTCAGCCTCAATCTAAAAGGCTCTATTTTTTGTTTTATTGGCCATAAATCCCTTTTTGTAACTTTTGAACCAGGGGAAATGCAGTGAAAAATTTAGGAGTTCAGTGAGAATATGACTCTCTAATTAAAAATAATTTGAGAACAAAGCAAATTTATTGATTAAATTGCCAATAATCAAATGCAATTGAATATCTGAAAAGGATTTTTATATTTTTCATCTTGTTATTTGAGCTTTAGAATGAAATGTATTCCTAAAAGATTTTAATGAGAGAATGTTTTCTTGTAACCTAAATATTATTTTATTTTTAAATGTAAGTGTATGAATAATATTTATAGCATAGAATATTTTATTTGTTATTTATTTCTAGTGATGAAAATTTCTCAACATACCAATTAGAATAAACGATTCATCTATACCAAATCCACATAATGTTAAAAATAAAAGTAGAGACACATATACCAGAAGTAAAGTGTAGAACAGCATAAATGCTACATAAAGAAAAAGTATGGGTTCGAACGAGTAAGAGTGCTTCATGAATGGAAGCATTAAGATAAGGTATCTTGACAGAGACAAATTCTGAGTTGGGTTTGGGGCGAGATGATGGAGGATATTGGAATTTGCAGTTTATCTTATGTATATTAAGCAGAGTAGTGACATGATCAATATGGTGCTTCAGGCAACAAACAGGATAGATTAAGAGGCCATGGTCTGAGGTTGTGACTCTCATTGGGGCAGTGCAATTTTTAAAGAATGTTATCTAAATTGGAGAGCCTTTTTGTTTCAATGATAAGATGGTGATGCTGGCATTTAAAGTGTTAGTACTACAGAAACAAGGCATTCTGCTATGTGTAGCACAACTTTTAATAAGAAACAATGATTTCACATCTCACTTATCTTTCAAATGCCTTTATAAATATATATATATATATACATGAAAAAATTATTTAAAAGTTATATTTTAAAATGTAAATTCACACAAAATACTTTTCTCCTGGTTTTAATGACATCGAATGTTCTAGAAATAAATCTAACAAGTAAAATGAGAAGGTATTGTACTCCAGTTGGTTCCAAATTTACTAAGAGTAGTCAAATACATTAGAAATCATACCACTCATGGCAAACTTTGAGAGCTTTTAGATGCCAGTGTAGTATACTTGTGTCAATCTGTGTTTGTAAATGACATTATTCAATTATATATTTCAAACTGGATTTTAAGTATTTTTCACAAATAGTCATCAATGTGTCTAATCTGCCACCATTATTTTTGTTCTAATGAAGAAAGAAAATCTTACGTTTAAGGAATTATTTTTACAATGAAGCATGCTGATAAAATTGACAAAATATAACATACTTCCGAGATATTAGGAAAAATTTTTAAAACTCTACACTGTACTATCATTTTAATGCTAAAAAACACTTATGAAAGAAGGAAATGTGATCAGTTTTCTAATAGTAGTCCAAATGATCATAGACTATATGAAGCCACATACTATTAGAAAAAGCAATATTAAGGTTGTCAGCTTTGGGTGGTTACTAGAATTAAAGAAGAAAATCCAAATAATATATTTTCTCTTATTTCATTAATAAATGATCTGTTTCAAGGTGAATTAATTCAATTGCAAAAGATGTCAATAATTGGTTATTCGGTAAGTTGTTTTTGAGTACATCTTCATTACAACTGCAAGACAGTATCTTGTGTCAATACGATTAGTTAGTGCTTGCAGATGTTGTTTCCCATGGAATAAAAGTTGTATTAAAGTGTTATTTTTTAAAAATTTCTGAGAATAATCACCAAATGTCTGTGAATATTTACAAGTTATTTTATAGGCAAAATATTCTGCTTTCCAATGTCACCAGCTGTGTCTGGTAAGCAGAATGTTACTAGGCATAAAAAGTCACAAGCTGTATTTGAACCATTCATTTACACACCTTAGAAACCAGGATTCTTAGATCAAGGCCACAAGCTATGAATGTTGTTATTATTGCTATTAATAAATTAAAGAGTAATATATTAACAACAAACTATTAGTTCATAAGTTGTAAGATCACATGAAGAGTGTGTATGAACATGTTTCTTATATGAGAGAACAGAATATATTTCTAGGAAAGAGGATTGCATACCATAATCCTTAACTTGGCACTACAACCCTATCCCTTTCATGCTGTAAATACAGTAACTTATCTATTATATCTAGATTTCCTTTTCAGGCATTTTCTACCCATCCATTTTTTAATTGCTATCATTGATATAGTTCATGTTTCTATCTAATAAAGTCTATATTAATTAGTAGTGACGACACAATTAAGAAAGAAATTTCCTCTATACATATATGCTTTTCTGTTCTTACTTTAATTGAATTGACATTTATTCGGACCCAGATTTGCTTGTGCTTTTTTCTTAACTAAATCATATTGATTATTAGCCATTGGTAAGAATTACAATTCTTTACTATGGAAATGGTGAAATGTTTCTCCTAAATTATTACACATTGATGAGTAGGAGGAGTCAATTGGCCTTGTCCTAGCGGTATGATTAAGAAGTTATTTCTTTTTACTGATGGACCTTACATTAAGAATTTTGGGTGATTAGAATATCATTTTTTATCACTTTAACTTGTTGATTACATTTCTTTAAAAGATTGCAAGCTTCATTTGATGCTCTGAAAACTAATAGTGGAAATTTGATTTCTCCTTAAACATTAGCCTTGAAAAATGCAGGTTTTCATTATCTTATTTTTTAATTTTCAGAAGAGGAAGGGATTGTTTAGCTGAAGTGGAAGATTCAATATCTGAATAAGCAGTTCTAAATAATTCACTACATCTTAGCCTGCCAACACTCATCGTAAAACTACACAAAGAAGATATTTAAAAAAATAAAAAGAGGATGATAAATTGCAAAACCACCTGAGATACTCTTTGTTTCTTCATGTATATATGGTAAGAATTAAACTAGTTAATTCAGTAAGAATTGTTGAAGATGTAATAGCTTTCAATTCATTTTCTTTTTATTATCATTCCTAATCCTGGGATGTATCTTCCTTAGCATTTATTTGCTTAGAAAGTATGGTACATATGTACAGCAGAATACATATATGTTATATCTATATCTATATCTATGTAATATATACATCAATTAAGAAATTTAAAATATTGCTATGATAATCTTCAAATTTAATTTGATTAAAATAAGAATGTATTGTATATCACAGTCCTGTTCTGATTATCTTTCTAAAAACACTCAGGTGTTTCAAACATCACTGAAACCACCGATTGCTGCAAAGTAGCTTGGTAGATATGAGTGATTGTGCAAGTTGCCGAAGAAGATCCTGTTGTCCACATTAACCTTGATATAGGATGTAGGAACCCAAACCCAGAAGGATAGATGATACTCTAGATACTAAGGTATGAAACATTAAGAAAAAAAAAATTTAAAAATATAGAATTCATAGCTCTACTTCTTGAAATTAATGTTCAAGGTTAATATTAATGTGTATGGATTTGATCCTGTTATTGTGTTGTTAGCTGATCATTATGTAGACTTGATTGTGGAGTTTCTTAATGGTGTCTATGTTCTATGAACTTAAATGTGTTTTTATGGTGGTTGGTGGCAACCTTTCATATCCATGTTTAGCAATCCCTTAGTAACCTCTTGTAAGGCAGGTATGGTGGCAACAAATTTCTTTAACATTTGCTTGTCTGATAGAGATTTTATTTCTCCCTCACTTATGAAGCTTAGTTTGGCTAAATATAAAATACTTGGTTGGAATTGCTTTTCTTAAGGATACTGAATGTAAGTCCCCAATCTCTTTTGGATTGTAGGGTTTATGCTTAAAGTTCTGCTGTTAGTTTGATGGAGTTCCCTTTGTAGATGACCTTCCCCTTCTCTCTAGCTGCCTTTGATGGTTTTTCTTTGTCATGATTTTAGAGAATCTGATGATTCTGTGTCTTGAGGATGGTCATCTTGTATAATATCTTGCAGAGGTTGTCTAAATTTCTTAAATTCAAATGTTAACCTTGCTAGCAAGGTTGGGGAAATTTTCATAAACAATATCCTCAAATATGTTTTTCAAGTTTCTTACTCTCTTTCCCTCTCCTTTGGGGATGCCAATGAGTCATAGGTTTTGCCTCTTTACATTATTCTGTGTTTATCAGAGGTTTTGTTTATTCTTTTTTTATTATTATTATTTTTGCCTGACTAGATTAATTAAAAAAAACTGGCTTTTGAGCTATAAGATTCTTTCCTCAGCTTGATCTATTCCACTATTAGTACTTTGGATTGTGCTTTGAAATTCTTGTAGTTTTTCACCTTTGTCATAGCAGTTTGATTCTTTCTTAAGATGGCCATTTTATCTTGAATCATTTTACTGGATTAAAAATATGGAATGCTTCACAAATGTGTGTGTGTCACCTAGGCACAGGGGCCATGCTAATTTTCTCTGTATCACGTCAATTTCAGTATGCACATTGCCAAAGTGTATATAATATTGGAGTTTTGAAATAGCAACAAATTATTTAAAATATCACTTTCTGCAACATTAATGGAATATTTTTTTAACAATTTGATCTATAGAAGGCAATCCGTTTGATTTTGACTACTCAAGGGGAAGAAAGAATAATGAGGATGTTCAATTCATAATGCTTTATTTTATAATGTGAAGAAGTTTTGGAAATGTCAATCTATCAACTGATGTTATATAAACCCTTATATGAGCAACCTCTTGAGCTACTCTATATAAATTTTTCAGAATGCTGGGAAATAAATTTGAAAAATTCTTAGCTGGTGTAAAACCCTATGATTTTCTTGTTTGGGACTATTTCTTTGAGATCACTTGATTTTTCAAGCAGTTTCTGGTGTTAATGCTTCATTTAAAAAAAAAAAATGAGTGACATATACTCTCAAAATCCTTTCATCAGTAACATCTCTCAATGTTCTATTATAAATAAGATACTTGGTATATGAGTATTAAATGTTATGATTGCAAAATCATAGTATGAGTTAGGATAAGTTTTTAGGGTCTGTTTAAAAAGTATTCATTGTTGTTATAATCATCAAATAATGAGTGACCATTCATAAAAAGTATGCTAAGAATTTAGAACATACTGTAAGCCCTTTTAGTTATTTTTCTACACTCATGAAGAATAAAGGTGGATTTTTCAGTATCTTTTTACTTACATATTTTTTCTCATAATTTTCTAATTTAGACATGTGAGCTTGGTAGCAAAATAAATTGAAACTAGCAGGAGGCTCATGTGGTAGTGTTTGTTCTGCTACTAATTCCCTGTGGGATTTATGTTTATGACTTCTCTCAGCTATAAATTTCTCATTGCAAGGAATGGGCTATTGGAGCAGGCTGTATCTACTGTTTTTCTATCTGTAGCACTCCATGATTCTGTAGCCGTATGCTGGTTTGCTAAGCAATTTTGTGAATCATATAATATTTAGTAAGTGGAATATGGTAGCATATTAATAACTTTTTTATATTGTAAATATTGTACTATTATGGTGATTTTCTTACTTCTAGATCATAACACACATCTCAGGACCACGTTTCAAACCAGAAACCTTAATAAAATATAATCTTCAGGACAGTGATCTGGAAATCTGCATTTTTAATTAACACCAGCTGATTTTAATGATCATGCAAGTTTGAAAAACACTAAATTGGGCACCATAGGAACTGTGCACCAGAATGGATTTTGTAATGTATTTGGAAATTTTTGGCTGCAAGTGACAGAAAATCCAACTTTAATTGGTTTAAGCTCTCCCTAAAGGAGGTAGTCAGTAGATCATAAAACTGAAAAGCTTTATGAGTAAACTATTCTTTATGAGTAAACTATCCTTCAATCTCTAGAAAATGCAAGACTCTACTTATGTCATCAGTGTCTAATTTCTCTTTCTTCCACTCTGTGTGTATATATTGGTTTATTACTTATGATTCTGCTTTCCTTGCATTTTATTTAAAGTTAGACATACACTTACCATAGGAACTAACAGTCCTGCTCCAAGTATTTCATCAGAGAAAAAAAGCTATCTCAAAAACTTACAAATATACTTACAAACATTATTCATTAATAACTGAAATTTGAAAATATCCCAGTATCTTTTAATGGGTGAGTAAATAACCATTCTAGTACACCCAGACAATATAATAGCTCTTAGAATTAAAGTCAAATGAACAACAGATGAATGTCAAAAACATGTCTGCATCTAGAAAGGAGTATGCTAAGTGAAAGAAGACAGAAAAAAAGAGTTATATCTTGTAGGATTTCATATACATGACTTCTGGGAAAATGCAAATGTATATGGACTAAAAATAGATCATTATTTCCCATGGATTAGGGAAAATAGAGGATCTGACTACAATGGGACAGGATAAGAAAATTTAATTGTGGTGAGGGGATTGTTCTGTGTCCTGACTGTAAGGGTAGTTACATGACATGATGTATTTTTCAATATTTACAAAACTGCACACATTGAACTATGTGCTGGAAAAATTTAAGTTGCTGTGTATAAATTAAAAATAAAATCAACTTATTTCTTGACACATTTTATCTTTGCTGTTACATCATAAACTTAGCAGATATATAGCACAGAAAATAATAATATTATAACATGATGGAGATTGTTTATTTATGTGGGTAATGTTATGAGACTTCAATTATGGCCAAATTCTTATTCAAGAAACTAATCATCCATTCCACTCCACATTCAGAAAGGCTCATTTTATTGATCTTTTATAAAACATCTATCAGTAAACCTACAATTTCAATGCTTAATACTACTCAGTGACAGTGTAGCAATTAAAAAAGTTAAACTTTGATCTATAGCAATTGATTACACTTTTAAATCTTATTAATAATCAAAAATATTTCAGCTAGTTGCTCTTAAAATTTGATATATTACTGTGATTTGACTCATACTGGACAGGTTAATTTTTTTTCACACTTAGTCCCATTAGCAAGGATTCTGATTCGGCAAGGAAAAGGCATACACTTTTTTAATAAAATCTACAAATGATGTAACTTTACATCACAGTTTGGAAATGTTGTTTTAGTTAAAGCCTGACATTTAATTATGCAGCCCATGTTGCCTAATATCAATTCATTACAATATAATTTTCATATAATCTTTTGGTGATGAGATTAAGGCAAGGCACTAAGCTTTAATTATAAAGCAGACAACTTCCATGAGGAAAGATGAGAATCTATTAAAACCACTCTACCATACTCTTGTCTCAAGCACCTTTTCCCAAGATCTCATTTATCTTTATTCAAGAACATGATACTACAATGAGCAGAGAACTTGCCGCTGAATTATAATCACTGGTCATTTATTACATAATCTTACATTTAGAAAAATCTCCAATGTAATTTTGAGTCATAATATTTTATATGTTTGTGAGCAAAGAATTCAATTCTTTCTGTCATTTACTTTATATTTTAATAAACTTTTATTTATCAGCCTGAACTAAGTAGTCATAAGATAAATGCTAAGGGGAACACAGAGTTCATCAAGGGACACTTATCAATGAAGCAGCAGAAATCAGTGATGTACTTACACAGTCTCAAAAAAGAAATTCCTGGGAACATTGAACTATGTGCTTAAAAATTACATTTTATATTGTAAATAAAAATGTTACATATAATAAACACAGATTGAGAGCAATTGTGTAATAAATAGATTAACAAGGAAAAATGAATTTGCTTTTCAAAAGTAATCTGAGACTTCAAAATTAACTTCAACACTATCATCCACATCAAATAGTAGAAAGCACGCTGCATCTAGTAGACTGAGTACCAACTCATTTTTTTTTTTTTTTTTTTTTTTGAGACGGAGTCTCTCTCTCTGTTGCCCAGGCTGGAGTGCAGTGGTGCAACCTTGGCTCACTGCAACCTCTGCCTCCCGGGTTCAAGTGATTCTCCTGCCTCAGCCTCCCCAGTAGCTGGGATTACAGGCACTCACCATCACACCTGGCTAAATTTTGTATTTTTAGTAGAGGCAGGTTTCACCATAATGGTCACGCTGGTCTCAAACTGCTGACCTTGTGATCTGCCCGCCTTAGCCTCCCAAAGTGCTGGGATTAGAAGTGTGAGCCACCACGCCCGGCCTTAAAATTTTAAAGAAACATTGAAATAACTCAACAGGTAGTAAGAGTCTAATTACTTTGTATCTGTACGCACTGTTTCCATGTATGCTAGTTTAATGTGTTTCTCTTCAGCCAACATGGACAGAATGCAATTGAAATTTCTCAAACTTGAGAAACAACAGCAAAGCCCCAGGTTCAACATTCCTCTATAGAATTAGAATTAACTTACTTGAAAAGTATAAAATGTGTTGGAAGATTTTCAGTTTGGAGTATTTTGGTTCATTGTCTTTCTCTTTCCCTCCTCTCTCTCTCTTTCTCTCCCCATCTCTCTCTCTCTCTCTCTCTTTTTCTCACACACACACACACAAATATAAAAGAATATACATAATTTCAACTGCCAAATGTTAGGTAAATATTTGTGGTAAGATATTTAACTGTAATGAGACTATATTTTCTTCTTAGAGTAAAAATTATTTTACTTAAAACCTCCAAATCTGGGAAATCCAGATTACATGACACACTCATTTTCATAATCATTTTTAATGTACTCCAAAATTGGCCTAGAACTCTGCCTAGATTTGCATTAATCTTTCAAGAACATATGCTCTGAAATACTTTTTTTCTTTTGTTTTTCAATTTTATTTATATTTTAGAAAAGTAAAAAGTGGATGTATCTTTTGCCAAAGGGAAAATTTTCCACCTCTATCATCCTACTCTTTCCTCAGCCCTTCACATTCATCAATTGGATATTTATTGCCATCTGCCAGGCATACCCAACCATGTTCTTCATGTGCCTTGACATTTAGAATTGAGAGAGGACCTATAATTAGTATAATTAGTATAGTATTATACTAGTTAGTTAAATTAGCTATATTATAGGTTACTTTCATTTGTTTCAATGTTCCTTTTATCACTAGTGTCAGTTATTGATTGTATATCACTTTTTCAAAAAAGAAATATAAATATTTAAGTTCATCACAGGAGTTGTCTATCTCCAGAATATTATAAACAACATAATTTTTGAGTATAAAAAGTATGACATAAATAATTAATATCATGTTGAAATCCTTAATATTTTAATAGCCATTGGGTATTTGGAGAATGTCTTTAAAAATATTGTGAGAATCAGCAGCCAAATTAATTAATTGATATTTGGAAAAGTAAAATGTTTAAAGGTAATTAATGCCCTGCTAAAGGCTATGCTGATATTTATCTTCAAGGTGTTAATATTTCTAATATCTAAATAGAATAGAATTTACTGTTTGCTATAAATATAATATACATGTTATATATACTATTTACTATAAATATATTATATATATTTATAGCATCTATATATATAGAATTTACTATTTACTATAAATATAATATATATACTGTATATATTTTTTACTATAAAAATAATATTTATAGTAAATAGTAAATATGTTTATTATTACATATAATAATATAGTAAATATATATTTACTTATATATTAGTAAATAGTAAATATATATAGTAAATATAGTATTTTAATAAATATTTATTTTTTTTTACTATTTACTAATTTCTTCAGAACTTCCTTTTCTGCTTCTTATGCAGTAAACAGTCCTGATGAATTCTTAACCTCCAGAGAATATAAATACTCTTAACAGCATGTAAAAAATTAATGGGAGATATCTTTGTTAGACAACAGAAACAATTTTATTTGAATGGGGATAAAATCATATATCTTTTAAAATTAGTATTACTAAATTAGTATTACTTTGGCAAATATTAACTGGTGGGTTTTGATCTTTTTATTGTATCAAAGAAGATGAGCTTCAAAATTATTGACATGGTTTATACATCACATGGCTAGACACAGTCATTTTATTAGCATTGCTTCATGTTTTTAACATGCATGCTCTGGTTAGAGCTATATGATACCAGACATCTGAATGTGCCATGGACAAACTGCACTCAATGCTTTTATGTAACTGACAAATCATTCAAACACATCTACACACCGAGCAAAATGATAATCCACAAATTCTCTTTCTGAATATTATTGTAAGTGATCTGTCGATAGTCCTTTCTCAAGTCAACACTTCTATACATGTACCAGATTTCAACCCCTTTTCCCTACTTCAGGACATCACTCTAGCAATTCTGCCTTTGTCTGTCCTTCATCATTAATTGCATGTTTCAATAAGACTGTTCCCATTTAATTACAAAAGTTTTGTTATTTTTTCTAGGCAAAAAAAGTGAATATTCTTTCAATCCACTTTCCAGCAATTTCTTTGTTCCCCTTTCTCTCTGGCAGCAAAACTCCCGGGAAGTTGTCTATGGATACTGTCTCCAATTTCTTTCCTGCCATTCACTCATAACGGACTCCATTTACAATTGTCATTTATATTCCACCAAGTAGTAGAACGATGTCTCCAGCTAAATACGCTTAAACTCAACTCTTCAGCTTTCCACACAAACCTGCTCTGCAATTAGCCTTCTGAATTCTGTGACTGACAATTGTACTTGCTTAAGCCAAATCCTTGGAATCACCCTATTTTTATTTTGTTGACTTTGTTGTTCTTGTATGCAACATACCTTCTTCCAAAAAATTTTATTGACTTGCCTTCAAAATGTCTTAATTTTAGTCACTTGAGTCACTTGTCATCATGTATACTGCTACCTCTTGCCCTAAACCACCACTAAAGTTTGCTGAGATAATTGCCATAGCCACTTAACTAGATCTCTTATGCAATCTTGCCCCTCTACAGTCATTCTCAACATGGGTGAGAGGGATCCTTCAAAACATGAATCAAATCATTTTCCTTATTGCTGAAAACCTTATGATGCTTTCTAGTTCATGCACAGGAAAGGTAAAATCCTTGTGAATGCTGACAAGTTCCTATATTTTTGTTTTTCCCCTTTCTATCACTTCTCTGACCTCATCTGCTATTGCTCTCCTGCTGTCCCCAGCCATGTTTCTCTCACTGCAGTACGACCATACCACTCCTTTTGTTCTTTCTCACCATATCAGGCCTGCCACTATTCTATCTTAGGGCAATCATACCAGATATTCTGTATACCTGAGATGGTTTGCATTCTCTAGATGTCTGCATAAAATTGACCGCATTACCTTCCCAGCATCTTGACCACCACATAAAAGTCGCCAGTTCTGTCCACCCCAGTCCTGTTTCACTTTACTCTGTTCTTTTTTCAGTAGCACTTATCTTCTTTTAAAACAATATAAAGATATTTATTACATTTACTGTTTATCATCTGTCTCCTTTTGCTAGAATGTAAGCTGTACAAAGCCAAAGTGTGTATGTTTGTATCCACACCTCTTTTTTTTTTTTTTTTTTTTTTTGAGATGGCATCTTGATCTGTCACCAGGCTGGATTGCAGCAGCGCATTCTCAGCTCACTGCAACCTCCACTTCCTGGGTTCAAACAATTCTGTGGCCTTAGCTTCCTGAGTAGCTTGGACTACATGTGTGGTGTGTGCCACCATGCCCAGCTATTTTTTGTATTTTTAGTAGAGATGGGGTTTCACCATGTTGGCCAGGATGGTCTCAATCCATTGACCTCATGATCCACCCACCTCCAAAAGTGTTGAGATTACAGGTGTGAGCCACTGCGTCCTGCCAAAGCGTGCATCTTGTTCACAGAGTGTCACTGATGATCCCTTTGAAAGAGGAAAGGTGCCTGAACAGTGTCTGGCATTAGTAGATACTAAATCACTATTAGTTAATGCAGTAGTCAGAAAATTACCCCACCAAAGACATTCAGTCCTAATGCTTAGGAACTGGGAATATGTTACCTTACCTGGTAAAGGAGAATTTACTGATATAAATAAATTAAAGATTTTGAGATGAAGAGATTATCTTGGGATATGCAGATTTCCAATACAATCAAAAGGGTCTTTATTTTTTTTCTTTCCAATTTTTATTTTAGGTTTGAGGGGTATACCTGCACATTTATTACATGGGTAAATTGCATGTTGTGAGGGTTTGATGTGCAGATAATTTTGTGACCCAGGTAATCAGCATAATATCCAATAGGTAATTTTTTAATCCTCACCTTTCTCCTACCCTCAAATAGGCCCCTGTCTCTGACATTCAAAGGGGTCCTTCTAAAAGAACAAAAGACATGCAGGAGTATCATAGAGAGAAAAAACTTTTGATTTTACACAGCTGGCTTTTAACACGCTGAGAAGGTGGAAAGAAACGAGAAATTGAATACTTCCCTAGAACTCACAGAAAGGAATGCAGCTCTTCCAGCATTAAGATTTTAGCCCGGTAAGAACTAGTGCAGACATCCAGAAAGATAACAAAGTTGTATTGTTTTAAACCACTAAGTTTTGGTTTATTTGCTATAGTAAAAATAGAAAACAGATACCATTAAACTAATATATTACCTTATAAATCTCTCCATATTTCTAATTATTCATAGATATAACATCTGTGTTTGATATAAAAGTATGCATTCCTGTGTTATTTGATATAGTTCACATATGTAAAGACAATAAATAAATTGGTAGGGCTCCTAGAATTATAATAATTATAAATTTTGAAACCATTATGGCATTTGGGATATAATAGTATAGTGAGCTTCTTGAGGTATTAAATTTGAAACTTAAAATGTAAGTAGAAATACTTCCTTAAAGAAATAAAAACTGATAATTAATGTTTACCTGGAAATAATATATTATTACCCCAATATTTTTTGTTAAATATGTGCAAACAAATATCTTTATTTTAGGAGTTCTTAGAGGCCTTGATGTGTTAATATTTATAAGCAGCACTATAAGCATTATTTCATCATGAAATCCTGTTTTTATTAATCATATCATGAAACTAATCTTTCCTAAGATATCATTTTGGAAAAGTTTGTTTAGGCTCAACTTACTGAACATGAACATTTAGCTCAGATATATAATAATTTAGCCAAGATTGCTAGTGAATATAACGAGCAAGAAGTCACTTCTTTGGATGTGCAGTTTTAATTCATTAAATAAGCCTACTTTACTACAATTGATAAGCCCCCTAGAGTATGGTCCAGTGTGTTTAACTTCATCAGACTTCTGACATATACACCATCATGCCCAGAGACTTCATTTAATTGCTTTTTTGTTGTTATTTTGCATTTATTTTTGAAAAATATTGTTGCGGAATATAGATTCTAGATTAAAGTTGTTTTCCAGGATACAAAATCATTGTGCAAAAATCACAAGCATTCCTACACACCAATTTGGCTTTCTCTCCAACAAGAGAGCCAAATCATGAGTGAACTCCCATTCGCAATTGCTACAAAGAGAATTAAATGCCTAAGAATACAACTTACAGGGGATGTGAAGGACCTCTTCAAAAACAATTACAAACCACTGCTAAAGGAAATAAGAGAAGACACACACACCAAAAAAATGGAAAAACTTTCCATGCTCATGATTAGGAAGAATCAATATCATGAAAATGGCCATCATGCCAAAAGTAATCTATAGATTCAATGCTATCCCCATCAAGCTACAATTGACTTTCTTCACAGAATTGGGAAAAACAACCTTAAATTTTATATGAAACCAAAAAAGAGCACATATAGCCAAGACAATTCTAAGAAAACAAACAAGCAACAACAACAACAAAAAGCAAAGCTGGAGGCATCACGCTGCCTGACTTCAAACTATACTAGAAGGCTACACTAACCAAAACAGCATAATACTGGTACCAAAACAGACATATAGACCAAAGGAACAGAACAAAGGTCTCAGAAATAATGCCATATGCTGCAATCATCTGATCTTTGTCAAACCTGACAAAAATAAGCAATGGGGAAAGGAGTTCCTACTTAATAAATGGTGTTGGGAAAACTGGCTAGCCATATGCAGAAAGCTGAAACTGGATTCCTTCCTTACACCTTATACAAAAATTATCTCAAGATGGATTAAAGATTTAAACATAAAATCTAAAACCATAAAAACCCTAGAAGAAAACCTAGGCAATATCATTCAGGACATAAGCATGGGCAAAGACTTCATGACTAAAACACCAAATGTAATGGCAGTAAAAGCCAAAAGACAAATGGAATCTAATTAAGTTAAAGAGCTTCTGCACAGTAAAAGATACTAACATCA